>NW_027254955.1:0-300000 GCF_042242105.1 Pempheris klunzingeri
CGCGGTCATGGTTTTTTCAATCCCCTCCTCCACTGTTTGGTAGGCTGTTGGCTGACAGCTGTTTGCTGGCCGATTTACCAAATTAAAAGTGATCATACCTGTTTTCCAACGGGTTTGGAGGCGGATCAGACAAAAAAGGAGGCAGTTTGGTGTCGGCTCGCAAAAACTGAAATTTCCTTGACCCGCGGTCAAGGTTTTTTTTCAGATCCGCCCTCCTCCACTGTTTTGGCTGACAGCTGTTTGCTGGCCGATTTACCACATTAAAAGTGATCAATACCTGTTTTCCAACGGGTTTGGAGGCGGATCAGACCAAAAAGAGGCAGTTTGGTGTCGGCTCCAAAAACTGAAATTTCCTTGACCCCGCGGTCAAGGTTTTTTTCAAATCCCCCCTCCTCCACTGTTTTGGCTGACAGCTGTTTGCTGGCCGATTTACCACATTAAAAGTGATCAATACCTGTTTTCCAACGGGTTTGGAGGCGGATCAGACCAAAAAGAGGCAGTTTGGTGTCGGCTCCAAAAACTGAAATTTCCTTGACCCCGCGGTCAAGGTTTTTTTCAAATCCCCCCTCCTCCACTGTTTTGGCTGACAGCTGTTTGCTGGCCGATTTACCACATTAAAAGTGATCAATACCTGTTTTCCAACGGGTTTGGAGGCGGATCAGACCAAAAAGAGGCAGTTTGGTGTCGGCTCCAAAAACTGAAATTTCCTTGACCCCGCGGTCAAGGTTTTTTTCAAATCCCCCCTCCTCCACTGTTTTGGCTGACAGCTGTTTGCTGGCCGATTTACCACATTAAAAGTGATCAATACCTGTTTTCCAACGGGTTTGGAGGCGGATCAGACCAAAAAGAGGCAGTTTGGTGTCGGCTCCAAAAACTGAAATTTCCTTGACCCCGCGGTCAAGGTTTTTTTCAAATCCCCCCTCCTCCACTGTTTTGGCTGACAGCTGTTTGCTGGCCGATTTACCACATTAAAAGTGATCAATACCTGTTTTCCAACGGGTTTGGAGGCGGATCAGACCAAAAAGAGGCAGTTTGGTGTCGGCTCCAAAAACTGAAATTTCCTTGACCCCGCGGTCAAGGTTTTTTTCAAATCCCCCCTCCTCCACTGTTTTGGCTGACAGCTGTTTGCTGGCCGATTTACCACATTAAAAGTGATCAATACCTGTTTTCCAACGGGTTTGGAGGCGGATCAGACCAAAAAGAGGCAGTTTGGTGTCGGCTCCAAAAACTGAAATTTCCTTGACCCCGCGGTCAAGGTTTTTTTCAAATCCCCCCTCCTCCACTGTTTTGGCTGACAGCTGTTTGCTGGCCGATTTACCACATTAAAAGTGATCAATACCTGTTTTCCAACGGGTTTGGAGGCGGATCAGACCAAAAAGAGGCAGTTTGGTGTCGGCTCCAAAAACTGAAATTTCCTTGACCCCGCGGTCAAGGTTTTTTTCAAATCCCCCCTCCTCCACTGTTTTGGCTGACAGCTGTTTGCTGGCCGATTTACCACATTAAAAGTGATCAATACCTGTTTTCCAACGGGTTTGGAGGCGGATCAGACCAAAAAGAGGCAGTTTGGTGTCGGCTCCAAAAACTGAAATTTCCTTGACCCCGCGGTCAAGGTTTTTTTCAAATCCCCCCTCCTCCACTGTTTTGGCTGACAGCTGTTTGCTGGCCGATTTACCACATTAAAAGTGATCAATACCTGTTTTCCAACGGGTTTGGAGGCGGATCAGACCAAAAAGAGGCAGTTTGGTGTCGGCTCCAAAAACTGAAATTTCCTTGACCCCGCGGTCAAGGTTTTTTTCAAATCCCCCCTCCTCCACTGTTTTGGCTGACAGCTGTTTGCTGGCCGATTTACCACATTAAAAGTGATCAATACCTGTTTTCCAACGGGTTTGGAGGCGGATCAGACCAAAAAGAGGCAGTTTGGTGTCGGCTCCAAAAACTGAAATTTCCTTGACCCCGCGGTCAAGGTTTTTTTCAAATCCCCCCTCCTCCACTGTTTTGGCTGACAGCTGTTTGCTGGCCGATTTACCACATTAAAAGTGATCAATACCTGTTTTCCAACGGGTTTGGAGGCGGATCAGACCAAAAAGAGGCAGTTTGGTGTTGGCTCCAAAAACTGAAATTTCCTTGACCCCGCGGTCAAGGTTTTTTTCAAATCCCCCCTCCTCCACTGTTTTGGCTGACAGCTGTTTGCTGGCCGATTTACCACATTAAAAGTGATCAATACCTGTTTTCCAACGGGTTTGGAGGCGGATCAGACCAAAAAGAGGCAGTTTGGTGTCGGCTCCAAAAACTGAAATTTCCTTGACCCCGCGGTCAAGGTTTTTTTCAAATCCCCCCTCCTCCACTGTTTTGGCTGACAGCTGTTTGCTGGCCGATTTACCACATTAAAAGTGATCAATACCTGTTTTCCAACGGGTTTGGAGGCGGATCAGACCAAAAAGAGGCAGTTTGGTGTCGGCTCCAAAAACTGAAATTTCCTTGACCCCGCGGTCAAGGTTTTTTTCAAATCCCCCCTCCTCCACTGTTTTGGCTGACAGCTGTTTGCTGGCCGATTTACCACATTAAAAGTGATCAATACCTGTTTTCCAACGGGTTTGGAGGCGGATCAGACCAAAAAGAGGCAGTTTGGTGTCGGCTCCAAAAACTGAAATTTCCTTGACCCCGCGGTCAAGGTTTTTTTCAAATCCCCCCTCCTCCACTGTTTTGGCTGACAGCTGTTTGCTGGCCGATTTACCACATTAAAAGTGATCAATACCTGTTTTCCAACGGGTTTGGAGGCGGATCAGACCAAAAAGAGGCAGTTTGGTGTCGGCTCCAAAAACTGAAATTTCCTTGACCCCGCGGTCAAGGTTTTTTTCAAATCCCCCCTCCTCCACTGTTTTGGCTGACAGCTGTTTGCTGGCCGATTTACCACATTAAAAGTGATCAATACCTGTTTTCCAACGGGTTTGGAGGCGGATCAGACCAAAAAGAGGCAGTTTGGTGTCGGCTCCAAAAACTGAAATTTCCTTGACCCCGCGGTCAAGGTTTTTTTCAAATCCCCCCTCCTCCACTGTTTTGGCTGACAGCTGTTTGCTGGCCGATTTACCACATTAAAAGTGATCAATACCTGTTTTCCAACGGGTTTGGAGGCGGATCAGACCAAAAAGAGGCAGTTTGGTGTCGGCTCCAAAAACTGAAATTTCCTTGACCCCGCGGTCAAGGTTTTTTTCAAATCCCCCCTCCTCCACTGTTTTGGCTGACAGCTGTTTGCTGGCCGATTTACCACATTAAAAGTGATCAATACCTGTTTTCCAACGGGTTTGGAGGCGGATCAGACCAAAAAGAGGCAGTTTGGTGTCGGCTCCAAAAACTGAAATTTCCTTGACCCCGCGGTCAAGGTTTTTTTCAAATCCCCCCTCCTCCACTGTTTTGGCTGACAGCTGTTTGCTGGCCGATTTACCACATTAAAAGTGATCAATACCTGTTTTCCAACGGGTTTGGAGGCGGATCAGACCAAAAAGAGGCAGTTTGGTGTCGGCTCCAAAAACTGAAATTTCCTTGACCCCGCGGTCAAGGTTTTTTTCAAATCCCCCCTCCTCCACTGTTTTGGCTGACAGCTGTTTGCTGGCCGATTTACCACATTAAAAGTGATCAATACCTGTTTTCCAACGGGTTTGGAGGCGGATCAGACCAAAAAGAGGCAGTTTGGTGTCGGCTCCAAAAACTGAAATTTCCTTGACCCCGCGGTCAAGGTTTTTTTCAAATCCCCCCTCCTCCACTGTTTTGGCTGACAGCTGTTTGCTGGCCGATTTACCACATTAAAAGTGATCAATACCTGTTTTCCAACGGGTTTGGAGGCGGATCAGACCAAAAAGAGGCAGTTTGGTGTCGGCTCCAAAAACTGAAATTTCCTTGACCCCGCGGTCAAGGTTTTTTTCAAATCCCCCCTCCTCCACTGTTTTGGCTGACAGCTGTTTGCTGGCCGATTTACCACATTAAAAGTGATCAATACCTGTTTTCCAACGGGTTTGGAGGCGGATCAGACCAAAAAGAGGCAGTTTGGTGTCGGCTCCAAAAACTGAAATTTCCTTGACCCCGCGGTCAAGGTTTTTTTCAAATCCCCCCTCCTCCACTGTTTTGGCTGACAGCTGTTTGCTGGCCGATTTACCACATTAAAAGTGATCAATACCTGTTTTCCAACGGGTTTGGAGGCGGATCAGACCAAAAAGAGGCAGTTTGGTGTCGGCTCCAAAAACTGAAATTTCCTTGACCCCGCGGTCAAGGTTTTTTTCAAATCCCCCCTCCTCCACTGTTTTGGCTGACAGCTGTTTGCTGGCCGATTTACCACATTAAAAGTGATCAATACCTGTTTTCCAACGGGTTTGGAGGCGGATCAGACCAAAAAGAGGCAGTTTGGTGTCGGCTCCAAAAACTGAAATTTCCTTGACCCCGCGGTCAAGGTTTTTTTCAAATCCCCCCTCCTCCACTGTTTTGGCTGACAGCTGTTTGCTGGCCGATTTACCACATTAAAAGTGATCAATACCTGTTTTCCAACGGGTTTGGAGGCGGATCAGACCAAAAAGAGGCAGTTTGGTGTCGGCTCCAAAAACTGAAATTTCCTTGACCCCGCGGTCAAGGTTTTTTTCAAATCCCCCCTCCTCCACTGTTTTGGCTGACAGCTGTTTGCTGGCCGATTTACCACATTAAAAGTGATCAATACCTGTTTTCCAACGGGTTTGGAGGCGGATCAGACCAAAAAGAGGCAGTTTGGTGTCGGCTCCAAAAACTGAAATTTCCTTGACCCCGCGGTCAAGGTTTTTTTCAAATCCCCCCTCCTCCACTGTTTTGGCTGACAGCTGTTTGCTGGCCGATTTACCACATTAAAAGTGATCAATACCTGTTTTCCAACGGGTTTGGAGGCGGATCAGACCAAAAAGAGGCAGTTTGGTGTCGGCTCCAAAAACTGAAATTTCCTTGACCCCGCGGTCAAGGTTTTTTTCAAATCCCCCCTCCTCCACTGTTTTGGCTGACAGCTGTTTGCTGGCCGATTTACCACATTAAAAGTGATCAATACCTGTTTTCCAACGGGTTTGGAGGCGGATCAGACCAAAAAGAGGCAGTTTGGTGTCGGCTCCAAAAACTGAAATTTCCTTGACCCCGCGGTCAAGGTTTTTTTCAAATCCCCCCTCCTCCACTGTTTTGGCTGACAGCTGTTTGCTGGCCGATTTACCACATTAAAAGTGATCAATACCTGTTTTCCAACGGGTTTGGAGGCGGATCAGACCAAAAAGAGGCAGTTTGGTGTCGGCTCCAAAAACTGAAATTTCCTTGACCCCGCGGTCAAGGTTTTTTTCAAATCCCCCCTCCTCCACTGTTTTGGCTGACAGCTGTTTGCTGGCCGATTTACCACATTAAAAGTGATCAATACCTGTTTTCCAACGGGTTTGGAGGCGGATCAGACCAAAAAGAGGCAGTTTGGTGTCGGCTCCAAAAACTGAAATTTCCTTGACCCCGCGGTCAAGGTTTTTTTCAAATCCCCCCTCCTCCACTGTTTTGGCTGACAGCTGTTTGCTGGCCGATTTACCACATTAAAAGTGATCAATACCTGTTTTCCAACGGGTTTGGAGGCGGATCAGACCAAAAAGAGGCAGTTTGGTGTCGGCTCCAAAAACTGAAATTTCCTTGACCCCGCGGTCAAGGTTTTTTTCAAATCCCCCCTCCTCCACTGTTTTGGCTGACAGCTGTTTGCTGGCCGATTTACCACATTAAAAGTGATCAATACCTGTTTTCCAACGGGTTTGGAGGCGGATCAGACCAAAAAGAGGCAGTTTGGTGTCGGCTCCAAAAACTGAAATTTCCTTGACCCCGCGGTCAAGGTTTTTTTCAAATCCCCCCTCCTCCACTGTTTTGGCTGACAGCTGTTTGCTGGCCGATTTACCACATTAAAAGTGATCAATACCTGTTTTCCAACGGGTTTGGAGGCGGATCAGACCAAAAAGAGGCAGTTTGGTGTCGGCTCCAAAAACTGAAATTTCCTTGACCCCGCGGTCAAGGTTTTTTTCAAATCCCCCCTCCTCCACTGTTTTGGCTGACAGCTGTTTGCTGGCCGATTTACCACATTAAAAGTGATCAATACCTGTTTTCCAACGGGTTTGGAGGCGGATCAGACCAAAAAGAGGCAGTTTGGTGTCGGCTCCAAAAACTGAAATTTCCTTGACCCCGCGGTCAAGGTTTTTTTCAAATCCCCCCTCCTCCACTGTTTTGGCTGACAGCTGTTTGCTGGCCGATTTACCACATTAAAAGTGATCAATACCTGTTTTCCAACGGGTTTGGAGGCGGATCAGACCAAAAAGAGGCAGTTTGGTGTCGGCTCCAAAAACTGAAATTTCCTTGACCCCGCGGTCAAGGTTTTTTTCAAATCCCCCCTCCTCCACTGTTTTGGCTGACAGCTGTTTGCTGGCCGATTTACCACATTAAAAGTGATCAATACCTGTTTTCCAACGGGTTTGGAGGCGGATCAGACCAAAAAGAGGCAGTTTGGTGTCGGCTCCAAAAACTGAAATTTCCTTGACCCCGCGGTCAAGGTTTTTTTCAAATCCCCCCTCCTCCACTGTTTTGGCTGACAGCTGTTTGCTGGCCGATTTACCACATTAAAAGTGATCAATACCTGTTTTCCAACGGGTTTGGAGGCGGATCAGACCAAAAAGAGGCAGTTTGGTGTCGGCTCCAAAAACTGAAATTTCCTTGACCCCGCGGTCAAGGTTTTTTTCAAATCCCCCCTCCTCCACTGTTTTGGCTGACAGCTGTTTGCTGGCCGATTTACCACATTAAAAGTGATCAATACCTGTTTTCCAACGGGTTTGGAGGCGGATCAGACCAAAAAGAGGCAGTTTGGTGTCGGCTCCAAAAACTGAAATTTCCTCTACCCCGCGGTCAAGGTTTTTTTCAAATCCCCCCTCCTCCACTGTTTTGGCTGACAGCTGTTTGCTGGCCGATTTACCACATTAAAAGTGATCAATACCTGTTTTCCAACGGGTTTGGAGGCGGATCAGACCAAAAAGAGGCAGTTTGGTGTCGGCTCCAAAAACTGAAATTTCCTTGACCCCGCGGTCAAGGTTTTTTTCAAATCCCCCCTCCTCCACTGTTTTGGCTGACAGCTGTTTGCTGGCCGATTTACCACATTAAAAGTGATCAATACCTGTTTTCCAACGGGTTTGGAGGCGGATCAGACCAAAAAGAGGCAGTTTGGTGTCGGCTCCAAAAACTGAAATTTCCTTGACCCCGCGGTCAAGGTTTTTTTCAAATCCCCCCTCCTCCACTGTTTTGGCTGACAGCTGTTTGGCTGACAGCTGTTTGCTGGCCGATTTACCACATTAAAAGTGATCAATACCTGTTTTCCAACGGGTTTGGAGGCGGATCAGACCAAAAAGAGGCAGTTTGGTGTCGGCTCCAAAAACTGAAATTTCCTTGACCCCGCGGTCAAGGTTTTTTTCAAATCCCCCCTCCTCCACTGTTTTGGCTGACAGCTGTTTGCTGGCCGATTTACCACATTAAAAGTGATCAATACCTGTTTTCCAACAGGTTTGGAGGCGGATCAGACCAAAAAGAGGCAGTTTGGTGTCGGCTCCAAAAACTGAAATTTCCTTGACCCCGCGGTCAAGGTTTTTTTCAAATCCCCCCTCCTCCACTGTTTTGGCTGACAGCTGTTTTGGCTGACAGCTGTTTGCTGGCCGATTTACCACATTAAAAGTGATCAATACCTGTTTTCCAACGGGTTTGGAGGCGGATCAGACCAAAAAGAGGCAGTTTGGTGTTGGCTCCAAAAACTGAAATTTCCTTGACCCCGCGGTCAAGGTTTTTTTCAAATCCCCCCTCCTCCACTGTTTTGGCTGACAGCTGTTTTGGCTGACAGCTGTTTGCTGGCCGATTTACCACATTAAAAGTGATCAATACCTGTTTTCCAACGGGTTTGGAGGCGGATCAGACCAAAAAGAGGCAGTTTGGTGTCGGCTCCAAAAACTGAAATTTCCTTGACCCCGCGGTCAAGGTTTTTTTCAAATCCCCCCTCCTCCACTGTTTTGGCTGACAGCTGTTTGCTGGCCGATTTACCACATTAAAAGTGATCAATACCTGTTTTCCAACGGGTTTGGAGGTGGATCAGACCAAAAAGAGGCAGTTTGGTGTCGGCTCCAAAAACTGAAATTTCCTTGACCCCGCGGTCAAGGTTTTTTTCAAATCCCCCCTCCTCCACTGTTTTGGCTGACAGCTGTTTGCTGGCCGATTTACCACATTAAAAGTGATCAATACCTGTTTTCCAACGGGTTTGGAGGCGGATCAGACCAAAAAGAGGCAGTTTGGTGTCGGCTCCAAAAACTGAAATTTCCTTGACCCCGCGGTCAAGGTTTTTTTCAAATCCCCCCTCCTCCACTGTTTTGGCTGACAGCTGTTTGCTGGCCGATTTACCACATTAAAAGTGATCAATACCTGTTTTCCAACGGGTTTGGAGGCGGATCAGACCAAAAAGAGGCAGTTTGGTGTCGGCTCCAAAAACTGAAATTTCCTTGACCCCGCGGTCAAGGTTTTTTTCAAATCCCCCCTCCTCCACTGTTTTGGCTGACAGCTGTTTGCTGGCCGATTTACCACATTAAAAGTGATCAATACCTGTTTTCCAACGGGTTTAGAGGCGGATCAGACCAAAAAGAGGCAGTTTGGTGTCGGCTCCAAAAACTGAAATTTCCTTGACCCCACGGTCAAGGTTTTTTTCAAATCCCCCCTCCTCCACTGTTTTGGCTGACAGCTGTTTTGGCTGACAGCTGTTTGCTGGCCGATTACCACATTAAAAGTGATCAATACCTGTTTTCCAACGGGTTTGGAGGCGGATCAGACCAAAAAGAGGCAGTTTGGTGTCGGCTCCAAAAACTGAAATTTCCTTGACCCCGCGGTCAAGGTTTTTTTCAAATCCCCCCTCCTCCACTGTTTTGGCTGACAGCTGTTTGCTGGCCGATTTACCACATTAAAAGTGATCAATACCTGTTTTCCAACGGGTTTGGAGGCGGATCAGACCAAAAAGAGGCAGTTTGGTGTCGGCTCCAAAGACTGAAATTTCCTTGACCCCGCGGTCAAGGTTTTTTTCAAATCCCCCCTCCTCCACTGTTTTGGCTGACAGCTGTTTGCTGGCCGATTTACCACATTAAAAGTGATCAATACCTGTTTTCCAACGGGTTTGGAGGCGGATCAGACCAAAAAGAGGCAGTTTGGTGTCGGCTCCAAAAACTGAAATTTCCTTGACCCCGCGGTCAAGGTTTTTTTCAAATCCCCCCTCCTCCACTGTTTTGGCTGACAGCTGTTTGCTGGCCGATTTACCACATTAAAAGTGATCAATACCTGTTTTCCAACGGGTTTGGAGGCGGATCAGACCAAAAAGAGGCAGTTTGGTGTCGGCTCCAAAAACTGAAATTTCCTTGACCCCGCGGTCAAGGTTTTTTTCAAATCCCCCCTCCTCCACTGTTTTGGCTGACAGCTGTTTGCTGGCCGATTTACCACATTAAAAGTGATCAATACCTGTTTTCCAACGGGTTTGGAGGCGGATCAGACCAAAAAGAGGCAGTTTGGTGTCGGCTCCAAAGACTGAAATTTCCTTGACCCCGCGGTCAAGGTTTTTTTCAAATCCCCCCTCCTCCACTGTTTTGGCTGACAGCTGTTTGCTGGCCGATTTACCACATTAAAAGTGATCAATACCTGTTTTCCAACGGGTTTGGAGGCGGATCAGACCAAAAAGAGGCAGTTTGGTGTCGGCTCCAAAGACTGAAATTTCCTTGACCCCGCGGTCAAGGTTTTTTTCAAATCCCCCCTCCTCCACTGTTTTGGCTGACAGCTGTTTGCTGGCCGATTTACCACATTAAAAGTGATCAATACCTGTTTTCCAACGGGTTTGGAGGCGGATCAGACCAAAAAGAGGCAGTTTGGTGTCGGCTCCAAAAACTGAAATTTCCTTGACCCCGCGGTCAAGGTTTTTTTCAAATCCCCCCTCCTCCACTGTTTTGGCTGACAGCTGTTTGCTGGCCGATTTACCACATTAAAAGTGATCAATACCTGTTTTCCAACGGGTTTGGAGGCGGATCAGACCAAAAAGAGGCAGTTTGGTGTCGGCTCCAAAAACTGAAATTTCCTTGACCCCGCGGTCAAGGTTTTTTTCAAATCCCCCCTCCTCCACTGTTTTGGCTGACAGCTGTTTGCTGGCCGATTTACCACATTAAAAGTGATCAATACCTGTTTTCCAACGGGTTTGGAGGCGGATCAGACCAAAAAGAGGCAGTTTGGTGTCGGCTCCAAAAACTGAAATTTCCTTGACCCCGCGGTCAAGGTTTTTTTCAAATCCCCCCTCCTCCACTGTTTTGGCTGACAGCTGTTTGCTGGCCGATTTACCACATTAAAAGTGATCAATACCTGTTTTCCAACGGGTTTGGAGGCGGATCAGACCAAAAAGAGGCAGTTTGGTGTCGGCTCCAAAAACTGAAATTTCCTTGACCCCGCGGTCAAGGTTTTTTTCAAATCCCCCCTCCTCCACTGTTTTGGCTGACAGCTGTTTGCTGGCCGATTTACCACATTAAAAGTGATCAATACCTGTTTTCCAACGGGTTTGGAGGCGGATCAGACCAAAAAGAGGCAGTTTGGTGTCGGCTCCAAAAACTGAAATTTCCTTGACCCCGCGGTCAAGGTTTTTTTCAAATCCCCCCTCCTCCACTGTTTTGGCTGACAGCTGTTTGCTGGCCGATTTACCACATTAAAAGTGATCAATACCTGTTTTCCAACGGGTTTGGAGGCGGATCAGACCAAAAAGAGGCAGTTTGGTGTCGGCTCCAAAAACTGAAATTTCCTTGACCCCGCGGTCAAGGTTTTTTTCAAATCCCCCCTCCTCCACTGTTTTGGCTGACAGCTGTTTTGGCTGACAGCTGTTTGCTGGCCGATTTACCACATTAAAAGTGATCAATACCTGTTTTCCAACGGGTTTGGAGGCGGATCAGACCAAAAAGAGGCAGTTTGGTGTCGGCTCCAAAAACTGAAATTTCCTTGACCCCGCGGTCAAGGTTTTTTTCAAATCCCCCCTCCTCCACTGTTTTGGCTGACAGCTGTTTGCTGGCCGATTTACCACATTAAAAGTGATCAATACCTGTTTTCCAACAGGTTTGGAGGCGGATCAGACCAAAAAGAGGCAGTTTGGTGTCGGCTCCAAAAACTGAAATTTCCTTGACCCCGCGGTCAAGGTTTTTTTCAAATCCCCCCTCCTCCACTGTTTTGGCTGACAGCTGTTTTGGCTGACAGCTGTTTGCTGGCCGATTTACCACATTAAAAGTGATCAATACCTGTTTTCCAACGGGTTTGGAGGCGGATCAGACCAAAAAGAGGCAGTTTGGTGTTGGCTCCAAAAACTGAAATTTCCTTGACCCCGCGGTCAAGGTTTTTTTCAAATCCCCCCTCCTCCACTGTTTTGGCTGACAGCTGTTTTGGCTGACAGCTGTTTGCTGGCCGATTTACCACATTAAAAGTGATCAATACCTGTTTTCCAACGGGTTTGGAGGCGGATCAGACCAAAAAGAGGCAGTTTGGTGTCGGCTCCAAAAACTGAAATTTCCTTGACCCCGCGGTCAAGGTTTTTTTCAAATCCCCCCTCCTCCACTGTTTTGGCTGACAGCTGTTTGCTGGCCGATTTACCACATTAAAAGTGATCAATACCTGTTTTCCAACGGGTTTGGAGGTGGATCAGACCAAAAAGAGGCAGTTTGGTGTCGGCTCCAAAAACTGAAATTTCCTTGACCCCGCGGTCAAGGTTTTTTTCAAATCCCCCCTCCTCCACTGTTTTGGCTGACAGCTGTTTGCTGGCCGATTTACCACATTAAAAGTGATCAATACCTGTTTTCCAACGGGTTTGGAGGCGGATCAGACCAAAAAGAGGCAGTTTGGTGTCGGCTCCAAAAACTGAAATTTCCTTGACCCCGCGGTCAAGGTTTTTTTCAAATCCCCCCTCCTCCACTGTTTTGGCTGACAGCTGTTTGCTGGCCGATTTACCACATTAAAAGTGATCAATACCTGTTTTCCAACGGGTTTGGAGGCGGATCAGACCAAAAAGAGGCAGTTTGGTGTCGGCTCCAAAAACTGAAATTTCCTTGACCCCGCGGTCAAGGTTTTTTTCAAATCCCCCCTCCTCCACTGTTTTGGCTGACAGCTGTTTGCTGGCCGATTTACCACATTAAAAGTGATCAATACCTGTTTTCCAACGGGTTTAGAGGCGGATCAGACCAAAAAGAGGCAGTTTGGTGTCGGCTCCAAAAACTGAAATTTCCTTGACCCCACGGTCAAGGTTTTTTTCAAATCCCCCCTCCTCCACTGTTTTGGCTGACAGCTGTTTTGGCTGACAGCTGTTTGCTGGCCGATTACCACATTAAAAGTGATCAATACCTGTTTTCCAACGGGTTTGGAGGCGGATCAGACCAAAAAGAGGCAGTTTGGTGTCGGCTCCAAAAACTGAAATTTCCTTGACCCCGCGGTCAAGGTTTTTTTCAAATCCCCCCTCCTCCACTGTTTTGGCTGACAGCTGTTTGCTGGCCGATTTACCACATTAAAAGTGATCAATACCTGTTTTCCAACGGGTTTGGAGGCGGATCAGACCAAAAAGAGGCAGTTTGGTGTCGGCTCCAAAGACTGAAATTTCCTTGACCCCGCGGTCAAGGTTTTTTTCAAATCCCCCCTCCTCCACTGTTTTGGCTGACAGCTGTTTGCTGGCCGATTTACCACATTAAAAGTGATCAATACCTGTTTTCCAACGGGTTTGGAGGCGGATCAGACCAAAAAGAGGCAGTTTGGTGTCGGCTCCAAAAACTGAAATTTCCTTGACCCCGCGGTCAAGGTTTTTTTCAAATCCCCCCTCCTCCACTGTTTTGGCTGACAGCTGTTTTGGCTGACAGCTGTTTGCTGGCCGATTTACCACATTAAAAGTGATCAATACCTGTTTTCCAACGGGTTTGGAGGCGGATCAGACCAAAAAGAGGCAGTTTGGTGTCGGCTCCAAAAACTGAAATTTCCTTGACCCCGCGGTCAAGGTTTTTTTCAAATCCCCCCTCCTCCACTGTTTTGGCTGACAGCTGTTTGCTGGCCGATTTACCACATTAAAAGTGATCAATACCTGTTTTCCAACGGGTTTGGAGGCGGATCAGACCAAAAAGAGGCAGTTTGGTGTCGGCTCCAAAGACTGAAATTTCCTTGACCCCGCGGTCAAGGTTTTTTTCAAATCCCCCCTCCTCCACTGTTTTGGCTGACAGCTGTTTGCTGGCCGATTTACCACATTAAAAGTGATCAATACCTGTTTTCCAACGGGTTTGGAGGCGGATCAGACCAAAAAGAGGCAGTTTGGTGTCGGCTCCAAAGACTGAAATTTCCTTGACCCCGCGGTCAAGGTTTTTTTCAAATCCCCCCTCCTCCACTGTTTTGGCTGACAGCTGTTTGCTGGCCGATTTACCACATTAAAAGTGATCAATACCTGTTTTCCAACGGGTTTGGAGGCGGATCAGACCAAAAAGAGGCAGTTTGGTGTCGGCTCCAAAAACTGAAATTTCCTTGACCCCGCGGTCAAGGTTTTTTTCAAATCCCCCCTCCTCCACTGTTTTGGCTGACAGCTGTTTGCTGGCCGATTTACCACATTAAAAGTGATCAATACCTGTTTTCCAACGGGTTTGGAGGCGGATCAGACCAAAAAGAGGCAGTTTGGTGTCGGCTCCAAAAACTGAAATTTCCTTGACCCCGCGGTCAAGGTTTTTTTCAAATCCCCCCTCCTCCACTGTTTTGGCTGACAGCTGTTTGCTGGCCGATTTACCACATTAAAAGTGATCAATACCTGTTTTCCAACGGGTTTGGAGGCGGATCAGACCAAAAAGAGGCAGTTTGGTGTCGGCTCCAAAAACTGAAATTTCCTTGACCCCGCGGTCAAGGTTTTTTTCAAATCCCCCCTCCTCCACTGTTTTGGCTGACAGCTGTTTGCTGGCCGATTTACCACATTAAAAGTGATCAATACCTGTTTTCCAACGGGTTTGGAGGCGGATCAGACCAAAAAGAGGCAGTTTGGTGTCGGCTCCAAAAACTGAAATTTCCTTGACCCCGCGGTCAAGGTTTTTTTCAAATCCCCCCTCCTCCACTGTTTTGGCTGACAGCTGTTTGCTGGCCGATTTACCACATTAAAAGTGATCAATACCTGTTTTCCAACGGGTTTGGAGGCGGATCAGACCAAAAAGAGGCAGTTTGGTGTCGGCTCCAAAAACTGAAATTTCCTTGACCCCGTGGTCAAGGTTTTTTTCAAATCCCCCCTCCTCCACTGTTTTGGCTGACAGCTGTTTGCTGGCCGATTTACCACATTAAAAGTGATCAATACCTGTTTTCCAACGGGTTTGGAGGCGGATCAGACCAAAAAGAGGCAGTTTGGTGTCGGCTCCAAAAACTGAAATTTCCTTGACCCCGCGGTCAAGGTTTTTTTCAAATCCCCCCTCCTCCACTGTTTTGGCTGACAGCTGTTTGCTGGCCGATTTACCACATTAAAAGTGATCAATACCTGTTTTCCAACGGGTTTGGAGGCGGATCAGACCAAAAAGAGGCAGTTTGGTGTCGGCTCCAAAAACTGAAATTTCCTTGACCCCGTGGTCAAGGTTTTTTTCAAATCCCCCCTCCTCCACTGTTTTGGCTGACAGCTGTTTGCTGGCCGATTTACCACATTAAAAGTGATCAATACCTGTTTTCCAACGGGTTTGGAGGCGGATCAGACCAAAAAGAGGCAGTTTGGTGTCGGCTCCAAAAACTGAAATTTCCTTGACCCCGCGGTCAAGGTTTTTTTCAAATCCCCCCTCCTCCACTGTTTTGGCTGACAGCTGTTTGCTGGCCGATTTACCACATTAAAAGTGATCAATACCTGTTTTCCAACGGGTTTGGAGGCGGATCAGACCAAAAAGAGGCAGTTTGGTGTCGGCTCCAAAAACTGAAATTTCCTTGACCCCGCGGTCAAGGTTTTTTTCCTGCAGCACAAGGGGCTGGATGGTATTGAATGCACTAGAGAAGTCCAGAAAAAGGATCCTCACTGAGCCACTTTCCTTATCCAGGAGTGCGATGGATGGTGCAATGTAGGAGATAGAGGATGGCATCGTCTACACCAACAGTTGCCCGGGAGGCAAACTGTAGGGGATCCTGGGCATGCTGCACTTGGGGCCTGAGGAGGTTAAGGACGAGTCTCTCCAGTGTCTTCATCAGCTGTGATGTGAGTGCCACCGGTCTATAGTCATTCAGCTCACTGGGCCGGTTCTTTTTTGGAACTGGAACGATACAGGATGTTTTCCATAAGGAGGGCACTTTCCCTAGCTGAAGGCTAAGGTTGAAGACTTGCTGGAGTGGCTCACCCAGTTCAGCAGCACAGACCTTAAGCAGCCGGGGGGGACACCTTGCCTGGGCCTGCTGCTTTCCTGGGGCGAAGCTTCCTCAGTTCTCCCCTGACCTGGTCTGAAGTTATACAGGGAAGAGGCTGTGGGGAGGGGAGAGGGGAGAAGAAGAGGGGAGAGGAGGATGGGATGACGGGGATGACAGCATTGTTGTTGGGGGAGGGGTGCATTGGGGGGAGGGAGGGCTGCAGTGAGGGTGGGGGGATGGGGGGCTGGTCAAAACGGTTTAAAAAGTTGTTGAGTTTGTTTGCCTCCTCCACTGTCCCCCTTACTGTTGTTACAGACTTTGTCTTGAGGCCTGTGATAGTATTGACACCACCCAAGACATCCCTCATGCGACTTTCACTCAGTATCTGTTCCACCTTCCTCCTGTAGTTTTCCTTTGCCTCCTTCAGACATTGTTTCACCTTCCGCTGTGTTGATTTTATTGCCTCTCTGTCCTTGCTCCTGAAAGCCACCTTCTTCCTGTTAAGAACAGCTTTGACCTCTTGAGTCACCCAGGGTTTATTATTCGGGTAGCAGTGTACAGTCTTAACAGGGGAGGGTCCACGTCCAAACAGAAATTTAAGTAATCCGTCAGACAGTGTGTCTGCCCCTCTATGTCCTCACCATGTGCTTTCAGCAGCACATCCCAGTCCGTGGCTTCAAAGCAGTCTCTCAGGGCGTCCTCCACTTCAGGAGACCACTTCCTGATAGAGCGTGTTGTAGTAGACTGTCTTTGCACCAGGGGAGTGTATTGTGACTGTAGGTGGATCAGGTTATGATCGGACTTTCCCAGAGGTGGAAGGGGGTTGGCTCTGTATGCATCCTTCACATTGGTGTACAGTAGATCAATTGTCCTGTTATTCCTCGTGGGACAGTCCACAACCTGATGGAAGGTAGTCAAGGTGGAGTCCAGGGCGGCATGATTATAATCCCCAGAGATGATAATGAACGCCTCAGGGTGTTGTGTCTGTAGCCTTGCTGTCACTGTGTGGATCTTCTCACAGGCTATGGTGGCATCGGCGCTCGGAGGGATGTAAACACAGAGTGCGATCACATGACTGAACTCCCTCGGTAGATAGTATGGCCACAGACTAACGGCTGACAGTTCCAAATCTTTACAACACAAGACCTTTTTTTCGCAGTGACATGTCCCGGGCTACACCAGAGGTTGTTAATACATATGATTATCCCCCCACCTCTGCGTTTCCCGCAAGCGTTAGCGTCTCTGTCGGCTCTCACTGCAGTAAAGTCCGGCAGGTCCACATTAGCGTCTGGTATCAGTTGAGTTAGCCACGTCTCTGTGAAGATGTACAAGCTGCTCTCTCTGTAAATCCGCTGATTGTTGAGTGCAGACAGCTCGTCAATCTTGTTTGGTAGCGAGTTAATATTTCCCATTATGATGGTGGGGATCGATGGTTTGAAAGGCCTCCGTTTGTCTGCCAGCTTAGCCTTTAGCTTAGCACCAGCCTTGCAGCCTCTGTAACTTCTCCTCAGTTCTGCCGGTATATTGTGTCGTGCTCCAGCTTTTGCCATTGTCTCTAAGGCCAGTAATTCCTCTCTTGAGTAAACAAGATGACCGACTCCTGATGGCATTTTAAAGTCAAAAAATAAACATTAGATAGAAGAAAAGGGAAAAAAACAAAAACAAACAAACACTCAGCAACTGGAGAGGCTGCCATTTCTACAGCGCCATGGCAACAGCTGGAGAAATTAGCTGGAGAAACTTCATCCAACTAATGTAATTCATCATCTTAACTATTCTGAGTGTTTTCTGGGCAAAAATGTAAGTCTATCAGTCCCTGGAAACACAATTCACCTCCTGTGTCCAAAATAAGCTTAAATCAGAATCAGAATCAGAATCAGAATTACTTTAATAATCCCCAGGGGGAAATTGCTTTTTGTTACACACAGCTTCAAAAGAATAAGAATAAGAATAAAATTCAAACACAAAGTAAAATATAAATATATAAAAGTATGAATTAAAAAAAAGATGTATTAAAAATTATTATTACAAATTATTACACAGAGGTAAATTACTGCACCAGGTGAGTCCAGAGGCTTATAATAATCAGAATAATAACAATAATTTCAATTTCATTGAAAAAAATTCCATATGTAGTGCATTCATTTATTCCTTTATAATATAAAGAATATTGTAGCACCTACTCTTAATAGAGACATTTGTCCTGTTGTATTTGTTCTTTTAAAAACAATGTTTGGACTAATTTTTCAAAAATGTCTCTCTTTTTTTCCTCCAGAAATACATCTCAAAAATAAGCAGTGCCCCCATGCTCTGAAGATTTGTATGCACCTCCTCTACATTACATGGTAAGGTAATACACTACCGTTCAAAAGGTTGGGGTCACCCAGACAATTTTGTGTTTTCCATGAAAAGTCACACTTTTATTTATCAAATGAGTTGCAAAATGAATAGAAAATATAGTCAAGACATTGACAAGGTTAGAAATAATGATTATTATTTGAAATAATAATTTTTTTCCTTCAAACTTTGCTTTCGTCAAAGAATGCTCCATTTGCAGCAATTACAGCATTGCAGACCTTTGGCATTCTAGCTGTTAATTTGTTGAGGTAATCTGGAGAAATTTCACCCCACGCTTCCAGAAGCCCTCCCACAAGTTGGATTGGCTTGATGGGCACTTCTTGCGTACCGTACGGTCAAGCTGCTCCCACAACAGCTCAATGGGGTTGAGATGTGGTGACTGCGCTGGCCACTCCATTACAGATAGAATACCAGCTGCCTGCTTCTTCCCTAAATAGTTCTTGCATAATTTGGAGGTGTGCTTTGGGTCATTGTCCTGTTGTAGGATGAAATTGGCTCCAATCAAGTGCTGTCCACAGGGTATGGCATGGCGTAGCAAAATGGAGTGATAGCCTTCCTTATTCAAAATCCCTTTTACCTTGTACAAATATCCCACTTTACCAGCACCAAAGCAATTGTTTCAGTTTCAGTTGTTCTGCATCTCTCAAATGTTCTTCTGTGTGATCCAAACACCTCAAACTTCGATTCGTCTGTCCATAACACTTTTTTCCAATCTTCCTCTGTCCAATGTCTGTGTTCTTTTGCCCATATTAATCTTTTCCTTTTATTGGCCAGTCTCAGATATGGCTTTTTCTTTGCCACTCTGCCCTGAAGGCCAGCATCCCGGAGTCTCCTCTTCACTGTAGACGTTGACACTGGCGTTTTGCGGGTACTATTTAATGAAGCTGCCAGTTGAGGACCTGTGAGGCGTCTATTTCTCAAACTAGAGACTCTAATGTACTTGTCTTCTTGCTCAGTTGTGCAGCGGGGCCTCCCACTTCTCTTTCTACTCTGGTTAGAGCCTGTTTGTGCTGTTCTCTGAAGGGAGTAGTACACACCGTTATAGGAAATCTTCAGTTTCTTGCCAATTTCTCGCATGGAATAGCCTTCATTTCTAAGAACAAGAATAGACTGTCGAGTTCACATGAAAGTTCTCTTTTTCTGGCCATTTTGAGAGTTTAATCGAACCCACAAATGTGATGCTCCTGATACTCAACTAGCTCAAAGGAAGGTCAGTTTTATAGCTTCTCTAACCAGCTAAACTGTTTTCAGCTGTGCTAACATAATTGCACAAGGGTTTTCATTAGCCTTCTAAGGCAATTAGCAAACACAATGTACCATCAGAACACTGGAGTGATGGTTGCTGGAAATGGGCCTCTATACACCTATGTAGATATTGCATTAAAAACCAGACATTTGCAGCTAGAATAGTCATTTACCACATTAACAATGTATAGAGTGTATTTCTGATTAGTTTAATGTTATCTTCATTGAAAAAACAGTGCTTTTCTTTCAAAAATAAGGAAATTTCTAAGTGACCCCAAACTTTTGAACGGTAGTGTATATTTGTAACATTATTGTTTAGGTGTTAAAAAAATATCAAAGTTTACTTAAAAGAAAAACTAGACTTGAAAGAATTGACAATGAACTCAGACAATGTTGTCTATTTAAAAAAATACTAAAATTAAATAACAATATACAAAAATACCATCATTATTAGATTAGTTGCCCCTCACCGACCAGTCTGTTGGGTCTTTGTATTGAGCATTCCTATTTCATTTCATCATTTGCTAATGTTTTTCTTTCTTCTTCTTTCAGTGACCTGTATGTGGCAGTGCAAACATTGTACAACCAGGGAGAGTAGTGGGTACAAACTAATTAAACATTACAGACTACACCACCATTACGGACGAGGCCAACGTTATGTGTGCATATATGTAAATTGTCCATGCACATTCAAGACATTGAGTGGACTTGCCACCCATGTCCATAAAGCTCATTCTTCTCAGCTTACACAGACAGCCTCTAACTCAGTGACGTTTAAATGTGAGTTAATTCAAAGTGTTTATTGTCATGTATACAGTGTAGAAACAAGTTTCCCTGTACAATGAAAATCTTGCTTTGCCATCCGCACCGAATGCCAAAGAGTGAAAAAGAAGAGGATAGAATAGAATATAAAACATATAAATATAAACTGTAAATATAAACTGCTATTGCTAAATATAAATATATTTACATGTGTGATAAATATATTTACATGTGTGACAAAAATACTTAAAATAAAGTACAGTCATTGGAGGTAGTAGTAGTGACTCCTATCGGCTGTTAAGGAGCCTGATGGCAGAGGGAAAGAAGGAGTTCCTGAGTCTGGACGTCCTGCACTTCAGACTCCTGTACCTCCGGCCTGAGGGGAGGAGAGTGAACAGTTTGTGTTGGGGGTGGGTGGGGTCTTTGATGATGGAGGCAGCCCTCCGGTGGACTCTGTGTCTGTAGATGCTCTGCAGAGAGGGCAGGGGAGTCCTGGTGATCTTGGACTTCACCACTCTCTGCAGGCGTTTACGGTCCATAATGGTGGTGCTGCCGTACCACACGGTGATGCAGCCGGTCAAGATGGACTCAACAACGCAGCTGTAGAAGTTGGTGAGGATTTTTGACGACATGCCAAACCTCCTCAGCCTCCTCAGGAAATACAGCCGTTGCTGGGCCTTCTTCACCAGCTGTGTGGTGTTCAGTGACCAGGTGAGGTCCTCGTTGATGTGGACCCCCAGGTATTTGAAGCTGCTCACCCTCTCCACTTCCTGACCTCGGACGAGCAGTGGCTGATGAGGGCTCCTCTCCTTCCTCATGTCCACTATCATCTCCTTAGTCTTGTCCGTGTTGAGGGTGAGGTTGTTGTCCTCACACCATGTCACCAGAGTGTCCACCTCCCTCCTGTAGGATGCTTCGTCTCCACCGGTGATGCGTCCTATCACAGCGGTGTCGTCTGCAAACTTCAGGATGGTGTTGTCCTTGTGGGAGGCTACACAGTCATGGGTGAACAGGGTGTAGAGGATGGGGCTGAGGACACACCCCTGAGGTGTGCCGATGTTGGTGATGATGCTGGCTGAAGTCCTGTTTCCCATCCTGACAGACTGAGGCCTGCCAGTCAGAAAGTCCAGGAGACAGTCACAGAGGGGGGGGTGCAGTCCGAGTGACAACAGTTTGTGGGTGAGCTTGTGGGGGATGACCGTGTTGAACGCCAAGCTGTAGTCGATAAAGAGCATCCTGATGTAGGAGTCTTTATTCTCCAGGTGTGAGAGGGAGGTGTGCAGGACTGCAGCAATGGCGTCTGAAGTGGACCTGTTGGTCCGGTAGGCATACTGTAGGGGGTCCAGAGTGTCCGGTATGCAGCTCCGAATGTGGGTCAGCACCACTCTCTCAAAGCACTTCATAATGATTGGAGTGAGTGCTACTGGCCTGTAGTCATTCAGGCAGGTGGGCGGGCTCCTTTTGGGGAGGGGGACGATGGTGGTGGTCTTGAAGCAGGAGGGGACAGTTCTCTGGCTGAGGGAGAGGTTGAATATAGAGGTGAGAACGTCAGTCAGCTCGTTAGCGCATGCTCTGAGGGCTCGTCCAGGCACAAAGATTTGCAGGTCCGGTGGTATGAATCCGCTAAACTCCAAGTTGTAAGAAAGTTTGGCAATATCCAGCAGTGCTTGCCTGTTGTATGTAACAGCGCATGCCATCTGTGCAATGCAGTGAAAACAAAGAAAACACAAAAAAGAACAAAAAGCCAGCATTCGAGAGCGGAGCGAGCAAACACGTCTGCCACGGTGGGCGCCATCTTCATTATGTGAATGTGCTGAACTAGCCTTTGAGAGAGATTTTTTTGTTCATATTGGAACACACCTGTGAAGTAACGAGACGGTTAGTTGTGTGTTTTTTGGTTGTCCTTTCAAAACAAATGTTTACAGTACTTTTTACACACACAAAAAGAGGAAGCATCATCCACACACACTTAAAGATTTTAAAGCCAGTGTAGTTAGATTTGTGGACCTGGTTCGAGGGTCAGATACCTCTGATATTGTGAGGGCTGGCTGTTCTGCAGATGTGACATGTGATGAAGTTGAAAATGAATCATTGACAGAAAATGATGGTGCTGTTGAAAACCTGCCAGAAGTAACTGAGCAGAAAATAGCATTAATATTGTTGAAATTGGAACATATTTTTCATATTCCAGCAAGAAGAGTTGATGAGTTATTGGAAGAGTTGCATTTTTTATTGAGTTCAGCTTGTGCACCTGTCACAAAGCATACAGTTACTGAAATTTTCAAAAGCCATAACCTCCATATTGGTCAGGCTGTCATTGAAGAACTTGCCAATTCTGTGTGTGTTTCTAATCCTGTAGCTAAAATATTGGGAAAGTGTGGCCCTCTTGCCACTTCTTACAAAAGAAAAGAATACTACAAGCAAAATTTTAGGGTTATTGAGCCAGTTGAGTATTTTTTATCTGCAGACCAAAGACAGTCATTTCAGTACATTCCTTTGTTACAGTTCTTGCAGGAAATATTAAGTCACAAAACATTACTGGATAAAGTGATTGACGAACAAATAGCTCAAGAAAATAGAGAGGAATTGCATGGTGATCAGCGTGCTTACAGGTCTTTTCGAGATGGTGAGCATTATAAAACAAATAGTTTTCTAGCTGTTGGAGAATTGAGATTACCATAATCTCAAACCATAAGACTTTATATTGACGAGTTCGAGATTTGTAATCCTCTTGGGACGTCACGCAAAAAGCATAAGCTTTGTGGTGTATATTGGGTCTTGGGGAATTTGCCTCCTGGCTCTCATTCTGCTCTGTCATCCATTTATTTGGCTGTGCTTTGTAAAAGTGAAGATGTGAGGACATTTGGGTTTGAACAAGTGTTGGATCCACTTTAGAAAGATCTCGTCATTTTGGAGCAACGTGGGGTGTTCATCAGTCAGTTGAATGAGTCTATAAAAGGGACTGTTAGTTGTGTAGTAGCTGACAACCTAGGTGGTCACGGGCTGGCAGGTTTTGTGGAAAGTTTTTCTGCTGAATACATCTGTAGATTCTGCACAGCTAAGAAATCAGAAATTCAGTCATTGACTGCTGGTGTTTTTGAGCGTCGAACGCAGCAACTTCATGAAGCTCATTTGAAGCGTGCACTGGAAACACAGAGTGTATGCTGTGGAGTTAAAAGGGATTGTGTTTTGACTAAGAATCCTACCCATTTTCATGTCACTGCAGGATACCCTCCAGATTAAGCGCATGATCTGTTTGAGGGTATAATACCTGTGGAGCTTGCTCGTTGTTTTTCTATTTTGATCTGTAAAAAATATTTCACCTTAGAAAAACTGAACAATTTGATCCATAATTTTGAATACAAATGGGGAGATAAAACCAACAGGCCCCATGCAATACCCCAGACTTTCTCAGCAAAAAACAACATTGGTGGAAATGCACATGAGAATTGGTCTCTTCTTCGATTGCTGCCTCTGATTATTGGTCCACTTGTTCCTGAGGATGAACCTGCATGGCATGTTCTTTTGGATCTGAAGGACATAGTTGAGCTTTTCGTAGCCCCTGTCCACTCTTATGAGTCAATTTCATATCTTGAGTGGAAAATCAGTGAACATCACCAGAGATACCAAGCACTTTTCCCAGAAAGCCGTCTTCTCCCTAAACATCATTATTTGGAACACTACACTGTTCTGATACGCCTCTTTGGGCCTCTTGTTCATAAATGGACATTGAGATTTGAGGCAAAACATAGTTTCTTTAAAGAGATTGCTCGCCATACCAACTGTTTTAAAAACATTCCTCTCACACTGGCCAAAACGCACCAGCTCATAATTGCTTCTGACCTGTACTCTTCTGACCATGGGACACCTTTGGTAGTAACTTGTGTGTCATCAATACCAGTTGATGTTTTACAAATTGACGTTGCAATTGCTATTAAGCAAAGACTACCAGATGAGACTGATGTCCATATCACAAACAGTGTGTCACACAATGGTATCAAATACAACAAAGGAATGATTATTGTCCATGGTCAATTATTTGGTCTGCCCGAGTTTGCTGAAATTATGCAGATTTGTATTTTGCAAGGCAAGGTACATTTTATTGTGAAAAGGTTCTCTGCTTGGTATAGAGAGCACTTTAGAGCTTTTGAACTTGATATGTCACATGTGAGAGAGGTGGTTCTGATAGAGCATGGGGAACTGCTTGATGACTACCCGTTAGCTGCCTATTCAGTGGGAGGCCTGCAGTTGGTTACTCTGAAGAGACACATTAACTTACAACTAACGGGTCCACAGCCTGATGTGTATCAATTTTAGGCTCCTTGACACCAAACAAAGGTTGGGATCTAGTCTACCATAATAATTATGCTAAAAATTTCTGTAAAACTTGCAGTTTGCTATCACAACTGCAGAGTTCCTTCTTTAAACTACTGCCTTAAATGTTATATTTTGTCTAAATGGATTCCTTTTTTTTCCCATCAGGATGACTCAATACACAAAAGAAGAGCATGTATCCTCCAGTCCTTGTGTATCTACTTGAACGAAGACCATGAAAAGCTCATAAAAGAATACATGATGAGTGACACAAAGTGAGACTAAGTACTTATAGAGTGTTGATGATTACTTTTGCACTTTCATTTTTGAAACTTGAGATGACAGGTCATGCAAGTCCTGAAAATGTGTTCTTTTTCTTTAAGTGCTGCATCCAGGCAAGCCCTCCGTTCGACGAGCGCCTTGCCCAGTTGCTCGAGAAACAGGAGGAGCCGTCTCCCTCGGAGTGCGAGCAGGGCGTCCGGGAGCTCGGGTTTGTTCTTTCTGATCGTGCCGAGCATGGTGTTGTTCCTCTCACGGAGGAGCCGCTGCGCGAGTTTGTAGGAAGTGAAGAAATTGACGCAGGTGACGTTGTGACCCATCAGGCCCTCCGTCACCTCGAGCACCACGCGCGCTCCCTGTCCCTTTACTCCTCCTGCGCCACTGGCGGCGGCACTGGCGTGCTTCCCCGTGTAAACCTGCATTTTCCAAGCGTAGCTGGATCTGGCATCGCAGGCCACCCGCGACTTGATCCCATATTTGGCAGGTTTGCTCTGCATATACTGTCGAAAGGGACAACGGCCTTGGGTATTGGTGGATCGGACCCCAGTGTGTCTGTGAAGAGAGAGACTCTAATGAGTACTCTAATGGAGTACTCTAATGGAGGTCCTGTGGCCCTAGTACAGAAGGTTACGGGACTTTCCAGAACATTCCAGAACATATGACTGTGGGCTTGTTGGTCTGTGTGTGTGTGTGTGTGTGTGGTTTATTGCTATACAGTTACGGTAGTGACGGGATGAAACACACACACACACACACACACACACACACACACACACACACACACATACATGCCAGAACATTCCAGAACCCTTTGGCTTGGTACGTGGCAGCAAGCCCGGTTTCTGTTGGTGCTGTGAGACAAGAGGAGGTGGTGGTGCCCAGACAGCAAATACTGAAATGGTGGTTTTCTTGCTTTTCTCACTAAACTAAGGCCGTTTGTGACACTTGACTTGAAAACTACTCTGCCTCAGTTGCCAAGTTGAAATTTCTTCATTGTGTCCTTTCATCATGTTAAAACAAACACCTCAGGGCACTTTGATGCACGCTTCACCAAGTATTTGCTGCCCAGACAGCAAATGGTGATTTTCCTCTTCTCTCGCTAAACTAAGGCCGTTTGTGACATTTGACTTGAAAAATACTCTGCCTCAGCTGCCAAGTTGAAATTTCTTCATTGTGTCCTTTCATCATGTTAAAACAAACACCTCAGGGCACTTTGAAGCACGCTTCACCAAGTATTTCTTCCCAGACAGCAAATACTGAAATGGTGGTTTTCTTGCTTTTCTCACTAAACTAAGGCCGTTTGTGACATTTGACTTGAAAACTACTCTGTCTCAGCTGCCAAGTTGAAATTTCTTCATTGTGTCCTTTCATCATGTTAAAACAAACATCTCAGGGAAGTTTGAAGCACGCTTCACAAAGTATTTGCTGTCCAGACAGCAAATACTGAAATGGTGATTTTCCTCTTCTCTCGTTAAACTAAGGCCGTTTGTGACATTTGACTTGAAAACTGTTGTGTATTGATACCCAGAGTTATGCCTTTAACATATAGTCACACCCCCCCTTGTGTTGTGTTGACGTCATTGTTATCCATCCTGAGTTGAAGCTAAGAAAGTAAAGTACCCCGACACGTGCAACTCTCCGTGGTCTCATCTTCCTTCATTATTAGTTGTAATACCAAAGAGTATAGTGAGTATACAACAAAAACTACTCTGCCTCAGCTGCCAAGTTGAAATTGCTTCATTGTGTCCTTTCATCATGTTAAAATAAACACCTCAGGGCACTTTGAAGCACGCTTCACCAAGTATTTCTTCCCAGACAGCAAATACTGAAATGGTGGTTTTCTTGCTTTTCTCACTAAACTAAGGCCGTTTGTGACATTTGACTTGAAAACTACTCTGCCTCAGCTGCCAAGTTGGAATTTCTTCATTGTGTCCTTTCATCATGTTAAAACAAACACCTCAGGGCAGTTTGAAGCACGCTTCACCAAGTATTTGATGTCCAGACAGCAAATACTGAAATGGTGGTTTTCCTCTTCTCTCGCTAAACTAAGGCCGTTTGTGACATTTGACTTGAAATCTACTCTGCCTCAGCTGCCAAGTTGAAATTTCATTATTGTGTCCTTTCATCATGTTAAAACAAACACCTCAGGGCACTTTGAAGCACGCTTCACCAAGTATGAGCTGCCCAGACAGCAAATGGTGGTTCTCCTGTTCTCTCGCTAAACTAAGGCCGTTTGTGACATTTGACTTGAAAATTGGCACGTCCTTTGTTGTTGTCGTTGCTGCTGCTGCTGCTGCTGTGGGCCCCTCGCAGGATCTCGCTGGGCCAGGACGTGTCGGGAGTCAAAGTGGATGAAATTGGAAGTAGACCAATGTTCACCAGTGTGTCTCTGTCATATTTGATACGACGAGGGCACAACATGGTGAAGTATATACAAAAAGTTAAAGAAAAAGTTGAATAAAACTAAACTTGTCAATCTTTGTGGCAGGGAGGCAACTGCTGTGATCAAGCTCTTCTCCAGGCACAGTCTGTTTCTTGGCTTTGTTTTGATCACAGCCATTGCATAGAAGGGGGCCTCACATACATATGTGAAGGCAAATGGTAGTAGCTGCTCCAAAGCTTTCTGCCCCAGGTCAGGGTGCTCCTGCTTCATACAAACCCAAAACTGTGTGAGTGTGGACATGGTAAACATGGTAAAAGACTAACTGTTTTGCTGTTCAGTTTGTTGATGGTGCAAAGGAGATATGCTTCGCCCTGCAGAGAAAAGGATTCTGGGCTGACTTTATCGATCCATCCTCAGGCCTTGCGGTAAGATACAGACAATCCCCATACAGACAATCCCCATAAGAAGGAGTAAGCAACTAAGACTAAATCTAAATTTGAAATTCTTGTCAAGAATTGAACAGATGCACTTGACAAGAAAGCAATGAAATGATATTAAACCAAAACTGACAGGTTGAAAGTTTTGAAGTCTTTTATCACAGGCATGCAGGACTTATTTGTTTATTAAATTGTGTTAAACTGACTAATTTCAAAGCTACTCACAAGCTGGTTTCAGACTCTTGAAAATGTAATAATAACAAATGTTTAACATAAGTTGTGCTTAAAACCATTGCTGTTTTACCGGAGATGGATGTCATCAGAAACCTTTATGATAAGTCTGTTAGTTCCTCCCCAGTTCTTTGGCTCCTACACCAACAACACACTGTTTGAGACAGATGACAGGTACCGTCATCTGGGCTTTTACATTGAAGACCTGGGCTGCTGCAGAGTAATCTGGCACTCTCTGTGGGGGACACATGTTTTTGTGGGGACAGTTTTCACTAACGCGCCACCAAACAGTCTTGTCATGATGAAGTTGTAGGGCAGCTGAACAAAAGCTCAGGGACACAGGGTTGCCCAATAAACTTTGTAAAACCATGTATGGAATGTTAAGTGATAGTATCCTTGACATGTCTGTGCAACATGTATGTTTAAATATTTGCTTATAGTGATTTATATTTATAGATTCCAAACTCATAGACTGCAATGAGTGCTGTTATCACAATAACATGTGTCTTGACTAAACAGTCACATCTTTCTCACTACCATGATTGAATTGTCTGGGTTGTGTGTTTTTTTTTTATGGAAGCATACATTATACTGCCACTGTGACTGTGCCATGACAATGTAATACTAATACAGTATAAGCAGGGGAAGACTAAAAATATTTTGTATCTACACCCTATCACCTCAAAGGATCTCTATACAACATTCACTACTTTAATAAGGCTTTAAACAACTATTTGCTATGTGAAGATTTAGTGGAGTTATGGCAACCTGGACTGAGAATAAAGTCACATAGTTGATCAGGGATCAATGTAGGAAGGAGTGATATAGTGTTAAATAATATCAACAGTATTACTGTGGCATAGTTAATATGATTGAATGATAGTAAATAATGAATAATAGTAAAAGAAATTGCAGGGGGTCGCACAAGTTTTGGACATATCAATCCATTAACCCTCATTATTTACCATTCTGAGCATGTCACAAAAAAGTCACTGAAACTTAATTCATCCTTTAACATTCTCAGTGCAGTGCAGGGATTTGTAAGTGACAGCTTGTGGCACAACCGTTTCCACCACAAAAAGAAACAATTTCAGCGAGAGAAGCTCACAATGCACATGTGCTATTGGGACACACCAGTACACCTTCATCTAAACTATGTGAGCCTCCTTCCTTTACCAGTCTCATAGTATATAATTCTGAAATTTATATCTGACTGCTTGTTTGTTTCACATCAACTGTCAAAAACTTATCTCACCAAGAAGGCTCGAAATGAACATTTGCTATTCAGAGAAAAATTATGCAGTAAAAGTTGATCATAAAACTATGTTAACATTAAGTATTTACATTATTTACCATTCTTAGAGTGAACAGTGCAAAATTTTATATCTGAAAGATTGTGGCAAGCAGTCTCAAATCTGCTGAAAATTAGCTTATTTCACAAGCTCAAGCTCATGAGTCAACTCTTCGGGCATAATCAATGTTCAAGATTCGACTGCTGGCTTACATCTTAGATATGTAAATTAGACCTCATGTAAAGATGTTTTATAAGGAAGTGCAAGATTTCAACATCCTTCTAATGACCCACTGTCTAATTAGCAATTGCAGACATCGGAAAATATCTTAATTTTTAACAATTTATTATGAGATTTAGTAATTAAATTCCCAAATGTTATTAGGCTTGACATGCCAAGTGTTCAAATTCAAACTTAAACATCTAGCACTTGACATGGGGAAAAAGTATCTCAAAGCACACAACCACAAGCGAAAAGAATTGAGAAAATAAATAATCCATCCATACATCCACTGACTATATAATTTATCCTTAAGGGATAATTCATTCTTAATTCAAAGAGAGGAGATCAAACTGCATTTAAGCTATCAGCACACAAACTCATCAGTAAAACTTGATCCAAATTATTATTAAATGTTATTTTCCATGATTTAAAGCACTTTTACATTACATCCTCATTCAGGAGGAATCTAAATTGGAAGAGACTATTCTGTCTCATTCACAGGTTCAGTGTCTTGCCTAAGGACACTTCGACATGCAGACTCATAGGGCCGGGGATCGAACCAGTGACCTTCCGATTGATGGATGACCCACTCTACCTCTGAGCCACAGCCGCCCTAACTAACAATAGGGAGAGTACATGTTTGAGGGGGGGTGTGTACAAGTGAATATGCAAAGGAATGTAGCATGGAAGACTACAAAAGGTGGGAGAACCAAATGGTGACCCCCTACAAAATGGCCACGAAACTCCTTGGTGTGTGGGTGGGAGGCAGACAAAGGACAGTTATGTGCTGTAGCTGTAAGCTTAACTCTCTCTCTTGGTTGAGGCCTATCTGTAAAACTGCAAGACCCGGTGTCTGTGTGAGCAAACTCAGCTTAATCTTAGGGCTGCACAGTTAACTACAACACATCACAATAATCAAACTCAATGAACATTAAAGCAAATCAAAATCAATACATTCACAAGGTTAAACCATCCCAGGTCTGTGGAATTTTGGGAGAAAATACTTTTGATTAATATCTCGATCACCTATCTTATTGTACACGTGTCACACACTTGTAGGTGAGGACAGTAAATTATAAGTGAAAACTATATTCCTATTCATTGAAGTCACTGACTGAGAATAACTGTTTTGCTGTCCAGTTTGTTGATGGTGCGAAGGAGATCTGCTTCGCCCTGCAGAGAGAAGGATTCTGGGCAGACTTTATCGATCCTTCCTCAGGCCTTGCGGTAAGATACCACTGTCTCTCAGTGTAGTAACAGACAATCCCCACAAGAAGGAGGAACAATACACAAAGACTAAACTGTGACTTAAAGACAACTACAATTTTCAGGAAGCAACTAAGACTAAATCTAAATTTGAAATTCTTGTCAAAAATTGAACAGATGCACTTGACAAGAAAGCAATGATATAATAATAAACCAAAGAATAAACCAAAACTAATAGGTTTACAGTTAGTTTTATCACAGGCATGCAGGCCTTATTTGTTTATTAAATTGTGTTAAACTGACTAATTTCATTTCAGAGTTTTGAAAATGGAGTTCACTAACGTGCCACCAAACAGTCTTGTCATGATGAAGTTGCAGGGCAGCTAAACAAAAGCTGCACTGCTATGCTAGTGCACACAGATGAAGGAGGAAATCCGACACCAATGTGAATCCAGGTCCACCATGGTGATGGCTGACATCCAGTTCATGCAGGGAGTCCTAACTAAGGTAGGCATGTTCATAAAAAAGCCAATCCTGATAAATGACGATAGCATGTTGTGTGCTGCCCTAGATTCAAATTTTAGTGCAGAAGGCAATGAAGATGACAACATGACAATTCCAAGTTCAGGAAAATCAAGAAGCTGAGACTAGTGTGGTATCAAATATTGAGATATCACATTGTGTGAATATTACATAATGTATTGATTCGAATGCGTAACCTAATACTCTGGTTAACCTAATATGAATTGATTAAGATATGAAACACAATGACTAAGGCTGACATAAGGTGTTCTAATCAACTAACAGGTGTGGTGGAATATGTAACCAACCAAAATTAGTGTGTTAGAACATGAGTGTAACCAAATATATCATTTTACACTTTGTTTTTAAAAAATGCAGTAAGAAGAAACCAGAATCTAATGGTGTGAACTGGAGTGAATACTTGAGATGGAATTAGAACCTAATGGTGTCAGCAGGGTGTGCTGCAGATTAAAAATAAATAATAACAAGGAGGGCATGCCAGGGCAGTGTAAAGGAGATGTGACTCTGAGAAGCAAACTGTGCCTGGACCTCTGAGTAGATTGTGAAGAATATGCTTTAATGGTGTATAAACAATATTATAATGACTCAAGATAAGGGGACAGGCAAATGTCATCATCCTGCCAAGATTTAGGGCTATAAAAAGAATGACCTTGTATTATGTGTTGGAGCTGTTCAAGATTTGATCTTGTAGAACTGTTCAAGGTTTGATCTTGTTCAGGTCTCTGGCTTTGTTGTCGACAATAAATATGTACTGCAGTGAATTCTGAAGTCTCCTGGTGCCTTTTTGAATAATGTGATTTTTGAAGACTTTGAAAAACTTTGAACCAAGAAAAAAGAAGACAAACACGCAGTCTATGGTCCATGCGGGGGGTCTCCATCCCGCAACACTAATTCATTGAGATAGGAGGAGAGAGAAATGGTTTCAATGGATAAGGATAAGGAACAAATATAGAACATCCCCACAAATAATTGGTCGTTTGAAAACATTTACTTGACAAGGATTCTAGACTGGGAAGTAAAATGGCAGACCTTCGGATACAACACAAAGCTAACAGTTCAAAGAACAAAAAGTACAATAAAAAACTCTGGCCTGTGTTAGGTCATATGCATCTATATCATCATACACATCCCAAAGTAACTAAGTCATGAGCGCAGTATAATCAGACTAAAGTACTTCTATGACTTGATAAATCAAGTCATCAAAACAAGACTTGTATTTAGCTTTCTTCCACAGCAGGCTGTATTGTCAGCTCATGTAAATGAATGTCCCCATCTGCTGCTTGCAGCTAGTAACTGCACCTCACATATGTAGATTTATTCAACAGATTTGCTGCAGTACAAATGGGACAAAAATCTGCAAACAAATTGGAGGGACGTCAAACACGTTAACCGCTGACAGAAAACAATCTACAAATGTGCATGTTTCACATGTACAAATGTATAAAAAATTACTTTGTGTTGAGTAAGTGCGTATGCATATTATGCGTAATTGCAAATTGATCTCTACACAACATAAATAGAAAAACACATGTCAGTGGAAAGAAAAAGGGTTAATTTAAGGGAAATTTGTGGATCATGGTACTCATTGTGGATTATCTTCTATGGGTTACAACTGAATTGAATTGAAGTCTAATAAAAACGTACATACTTCCCAACCCACACCAGCCATTTGATGCCATGAAGTCAGTTTTCCAAACTGGAATGTGCTGCAGTTGTCCTGCCTCCCATATTTCCTTGCATAATCAAGACTGCATATATTGTACATCATGACGTCATCCCAAGAGGACCCTAGCTAGTTTTTCTGACTTTTAGAAGCTGGGCATAAGCACTGTGATCTGTCATGAGTTTTGGACATTACAGAATGCCCATAGCTACAATAAACACAAAGAAGTGCTTATACAGGTCATCATCAAGAATATCTCTCATTGCAAGTTTTCCTCCACTAGCTTAATCAATCAATGCCCTTGCAAAGTGTGATGTGATCTTGTCTTGGAGATTCTGAATCTGAAGATATTTGAATTCTGAAGATAGATAGATAGATAGATTATATTTCATTGATCTTTACCTCTTATTTTTATATTTTTATAAGTGTCATTTTGATGACCAATGAAGACTACGCATACTTCTTGCATCTTCTTCTTGCAATAACTGAGAATAGTTGGGGATGACAAATAACATGTTTTGAATAAAGTTTCTGACTAGGTTGTCTCTAGATAGCAAATGGGCATTCGATCATTTTTGGAACGGGCTGCCTGCTTTGTTATTGGACTTCTGTGCTAGGCATGGTTTGGCCATAACAAACACCATGTTCGAGCATAGGGAGGTTCATAAGTATACATGGTACCAGACCACCTTAGGCCAAAGATCTATGATCGACTTTGTGGTCGTGTCATCAGATCTATGGCCGTATGTCTTGGACATGTGGTGTCTGATATGTAGTGTCTGGTATGTGCCTTTAGGGCATATGATTATAGTTGTGTTCATTGTTTCCTTTCATCAACTGCACATCATTGGCATCAGAGAAGATACAACAGACACTCGGGTGAAGAGAGGTGCAGAGCTGTCAACTGATCACCACCTGGTGGTGAGTTGGATCAGATGGCGGGTGAGGCTGCCAGACAGACACAGTACACCCAAACCTATAGTGAGGGTTTGCTGAGGTTTGACAGAACACTTTGAGGAACTCCTGAACCCAACCAACACGTCCTCTGTGGAGGAGGCAGAGTCTGAAGCTTGACCTGTTTCCACCTCGGATAAGCAGAAGATAATGGATGGATGGATGGATGGAGAATATAGACTTCTTTTTTATGTGAAATTTATCCTCACAAGCTGACAGATGCAAATGTCTCACTCCACCTCTCAGCCACATCCACCCTACATATATGTATGAATATAGATGAATAGAATATAGACAGATTTTTTACAATTGAGGTGAAATTTCCACTGACAATCTGTTAAATGCTAATTTCTACATTGTGCACATTGAGAATAGGTGGGAACAGCATTTAACCTGAGTCCCCTCCCCTATCCCTCCCTGTGCCACTCATGCTCTATCCACGTGAACTGCGTGTGGTCACAATACAGCAGTGATGCGCAGATGAGGCAGGGCCATACCTACCTCAGACCAGCCTATGTATCTGTGAGTCCTCTGACAGTTTCTCTGACTAGTTTGTCTCTACATAGCAAATGCTGATTCTGAGCTCTCACATGCTGTCTGATACAAATGTCTGTATTGTAAGAAGGTCAAAAGTAACGGAAGGGTCACGCGACCAAGATGGCAGCTTAGGGGAGAAGCTCCGGACACCGTGTGTTACTCTTTTTAAAAAGAACCCTTATGACCTGTCAACATCTCTGAAAAAAGACACGATACTGGTATGTCAAAATCCTCGGCTGTGAAACAGTGTGAAATTTTTACTCGCGGACGCAAAACAAGCTCCAAATCAAATCCGCCGAGTCCACCGAGTAGCGCAAATGCTAATATGGCTAGCATAACGGAGGTACTGCACGAGCTGAAATCGTTGCGGTCAGATCTTGGAGCAAAACTGGATACTATCGATGTGAGACTGACCGGAATGGCGAATGCTTTGACTGCACTGGAAAGTACAGTAACAGAGATAAAACAAGACGTTTTGACCAATACAACTCATATCGACGAAGCCGAAGCCCGCATCAATGAGACAGAGAAAGCGCTCGAGAAAGCTGAAACAGTGCTGGAGTCAGCTATGAAACGAATCGCTTTCCTCGAGGCCAAAACAGATGACCTGGAGAACCGGGGAAGGAGAAAGAACCTGCGTATCTTCGGAATACGAGAAGGAGCAGAGGGGAAACAACCACTCTTTGATTTTATTACCGACATGTTACCGAGATGGCTGAGGCTACCCCCTGAAAAGGCGTTTACATTGGAGCGGGTTCATCGTACATTGGCCACGGGGAAACCAAACCAAAACAGAGCGGTGCTGGTCCGGTTCCTAAAATTCCAGGAGAAGGAATTTGCTTACCGGGAAACAAGGAAACAAGAAATTACACACGATGGGGCCAAGATCACATTTGTACAGGATCTCTCCGCAGAGACCGTTCACATCCGAAGGGGGTTCCACCAGGTCATAAAGCTGTTTATCGACATCAACGCCTTCCGTGGTTTCCAACACAACCCCTGCAGACTCAGGGTTCTGTATGGTGGCAAGATTCACCTCTTTTCGACACCACGGGAAGCTGAGGACTTTTACAAAAATCGTCCACAAGCAGCAGCAGGGACCCGCGATGGATGAGGTATGAAGGTCAAGTTCCTGATACAGCGGGGACATACAAAGACACTATATAGGACTACAGCTACACAACGGACTCAACAAGTGATGTCTAGAATATAACAGCTAATAGCAGTTTACAGCAGTTAAAAGTGCAGCTGCAATGTTTAATTGTTTACAGATATTGTGTTGTTGTAAGGGTGTCTATATGGCACAAGCTCAATTTGAGTGAATTTGATTTTGCTTATAATGTTGACAGTTAAGATTTAAAAGATAAGTCACTCTTCTTTCATAAGGGTGAAAGTACTGATCAAACTTTGATAACACGGCAGATGGATACGGGTGATTATAGGGGGTAAACGGTGAGGTCGCGCTGACTAGTTGCTCCTCAATATTGTGGATCAGCGTCTTCCAATCCACTTCGTTTCAAGGGGGAGGGGGGCTGGAGGGATATGCGTTTCGTGAGGGAAATGCCAATGTTCAGTGAGGGACTGTTCACAACAGGTTCTGTGTTGAGTGTATGTGAGTGTTTGAATGTATGTGTAGACTTGCATCTTCAACATAATGCTTACTTTGTCCTTATTTTTGTGATCCCAAATCTATCTGAGTAATATAATAGTAATATATGGAGAGTAAAAAACAGGAAACTAATTTTAATGCTATTGTTACAAGCTGGAATGTCAGGGGAATGAGGAAAATAGCCAAAGTAAAAAAAGTATTTAGTAGGATAAAATATCTAAAATCTAAGATTGTCTTCATACAGGAATCACATTTGACCACATCAGACATACAATTGCTGACCAAGAGATGGCCGGGTCAAGTATTTCATGCCTCCTTCAACAGACATGCTAGAGGGGTTGCTATTCTTATACACAAATCGATACCATTTCAAATTTCAAAACTCATTAAAGATCCATATGGGAGATATATTATTGTGCAAGGTAATATTCTGTCACAAAAAATAAACTTTATAAATATATATGGCCCCAATGATGATAACCCATCCTTCTTTGAAAGATTATTTTTAACCATATCTGCTCTGGAGGGCCTCTACATAATAGGAGGGGACTTTAACTGCACCTTGGACCCAATCCTGGATAGATCCACACAAACTGACAGCACACATACAAAAACTAGAAAAATACTCCAAAACCATATGCAAGACCTAAGAATAAATGATATCTGGAGAATAAAAAATCCTAACAGTAGAGAGTACTCATGTTACTCAAGTTCATACAAAAGTCATTCCCGCATTGATTATTTTTTAATATCCATGGAGCTACAATCTCGAGTTAATAATTGTTGGTATAGCAGTATTGTCATTAGTGATCATGCATCAGCTTCTATGGAAGTTCAATTGGGTAAGATTGAACAAGGCCCAAAAAGGTGGAGGCTGCAAACATTTTTACTGAAGGATCCAGCTTTTGTCAAATTTGTAGAAAACTGTGTGGACAACTACTTTGAAATAAATAAGGATGAAACCACAGCCAGTATTAGGTGGGAGGCTTTTAAGGCCTACATAAGAGGTGAAATTATTAGTTACACCAGTACTAAAAATAAACATCACAATCAAGAAATGCAATCATTAGAAAAAGAAATCAAAACTGCTGAGAATGAATTTTATCACAGTAATGATCCCCAAAAACTATACAATTTGACTATCATGAGAGCTAAATATGATAAATTACTAACTGAAAAAGTGGCCAAGAGTCTAATGTGGACTAAACAAGCATTTTATGACCAGGGAGAAAAAGCAAGTAAATTACTGGCCTGGAGAATTAAGAAAACACAAGCTGAAAGGACAATACATAGTGTAAGATTAGCAACGGGTAATCTGACTACTGAGCCTTCCGAGATAAATGAAAACTTTAGAGAGTTTTATAAAACATTATACAAGTCAGAATATAGCGGATGTACAGAGGCTCAGCATGCATTTCTTGACCAGCTACAATTCCAGACATTATCAGAGGAAGATAGATCAATACTTGATGGCCCATTAACAGTAAATGACCTTTTAGAAGCAATAGGAGATATGAATAGTGGCAAAACACCCGGACCGGATGGACTGCCGGTAGAATTCTATAAAGTATTTAAAATTAAGTTAATACAACCACTTCTCGATATGTATAAAGAATCCTATGAACTGGGAACACTCCCAGACTCATTGAGATTAGCTACTATAACCCTCATATTAAAACCAAGTAAACCTCCAACTGAATGCTCCTCCTATAGGGGAATTAGTCTCATGGGATGTGATACAAAGATATTGTGCAAGGCCCTCTCTAGGAGACTAGACAAATGTACACCCAAATTGGTAGTTGATGATCAACAAGGTTTTATTAAAAAAAGACAGGGCTATCATAATATCAGACGCGTCCTAAATATACTATATGAAAAACATAATACAAAAGACACAGCAATGCTGGCACTAGATGCATGCCAAGCATTTGACAGAATAGAGTGGAATTACCTCCTGGAATTGCTTCCAAGATATGGAATAGGTGCAACATTCCTCCAATGGATTCGATTACTGTACACAAATCCTACTGCACAAATTTTAACTAATAACAATATTTCAAAACCCTTTAACCTACAGCGATCAACTAGACAGGGCTGTCCTCTGTCGCCATTACTTTTCACTTTAGCAATAGAACCTTTGGCCATAGCGGTGAGAGCACATACAGGAATATCAGGTATCAGGATTGGAGAAAGAGATCATCTCATTTCCTTATTCGCAGATGATATCATATTTTTCCTGACAGATTTAAGAAATAGTATTCCTAATCTGATGAGGTCAATAGAAGACTTTGGAGTCTTTTCTGGGTATAAAATTAACAACTCTAAAACAGTATTAATGTTCCTTAATGAAGAGGAGAGGAAAAATCCCACTATAAACACTCCATTTGCGACAACTACCGAAGGCTTTAAGTATTTAGGTATCAAAATTACTCCAGAACTCAATAAAATAATTCCAGCAAACTACAACCCCCTAGTAGATGAGGTTGAGGAGATGTTAAACAGATGGACTAATTTGCCTATATCGATGATGGGACGAATAAATATTATAAAAATGACAATTTTACCCAAATTTCTGTACTGTTTCCAAACACTTCCACTGCCATTACCAGCTTCGTTTTACGACAAATTAAACAAATTGTTCAGTCAATTTATTTGGAACAATAGAAAAGCAAGACTTCGTTTAAAGTTATTATATATGCCTTATGAGAGGGGAGGACTTCAGCTCCCAAACCTTAGATGGTATTATATGGCTGCCCAGCTAACATCAGCTACACATTATTTCTATACAACCTCACCCCCAGCTTGGGTGAGCATTGAACAAAAGTCCATTCCAGAGTTACCTTTACAGAACTATCTATACTCTTCAGATGCAAAAACACTAAAAAAACGTACTAAAAATCCATTTCTGAAAAATACAATTTCAGTATGGCACACTGCACACAAGCATGTAGGAGACCTTCCAGCACTCTCTCAGTTTGCCCCTATTTGGGGAAATGAACAGTTCACACCTGGAAAAAAAGATGGAGGGTTTAGACTATGGAATATGAAGGGCATCCAGAAAATTAAGGATCTGTACACGGATGGAGTTTTACTTACCTTTGAGCAACTATGTGAAAAATATCAAATTCCCTCAAAACATTTCTTTAAATATTTACAGCTAAAAAATTATATGTCATCCAGATCCAGACAGATTATGAATACCCCGTCATTATCAAAAATAGAAGAAGTCTCCCAAACAGAAGGGAAAGGTATGCTCTCTAGATATTATGATGTACTAATGTCTACTTCCAAAGATTCAGCAAGGGACAAACTAAACGCCTGGAGAAGTGACATCCAAGAAGACATAGATGAAATGGACTGGAACGAGGCCTGTTTAAAGGCACAAAAGCAATCTATAAATACACGGTTTAGGCTACTTCAATATAAGTGGCTGATGAGGATGTATATGACCCCTGTTAAACTTCATCATATGTCCGATAATATTCCAGATACATGTACCAAATGTCTCACTGAAAAAGGAACTATTCTTCACTGTCTATGGGAATGTCCAAAGATTCAGAAATTCTGGAATGATGTCATCAAATGTCTGTCAGAGGTGTTTAATATCAACATCCCCTTCAATGCTAAACTTTGTGTACTTGGAATCTACCCAGTGGGCTTCACACAAACAGAGAAACTGACTAAATTGCTGGACTTCGGTCTTTTACAAGCCAGGAGAGTGATTGCATTACGTTGGAAAAGTATGGATGCTCCCTCTATACAACAGTGGATAAAAGAACTCTCGGAATGTATTGGTCTGGAAAGACTAACCTACATTGTGAAAGGAAAACGAAGGGAATTTGTGTACCTCTGTGAACCATATATGACTATTATAGAAGCCGGAAAGTAAGCCACAGTTATAAAAATATGGATAATGTGTATATTCAGTTATGTATGCATTTTATTTTAGACTATTTTATGTTATTGACATATAATTTGTGCAAGTCTAGCATGTGCGTGTGTGTGTGTGTGTATGTCCGAATGATCATATGTTTGAGCGGTGACCTATGTTAATGTGGTCCAATTGTTCATTTAATCTGTTGTTTTTGTTTTTTTTTTCTCTTTATGTAACAACAAACAAATGTCAATAAAAATATTGGAGAAAAAAAAAAGAAGGTCAAAAGTTCAAAGATCAAAAAGTCTGTATTGTCATTATACTGCTGCAACAATACAACGAAATTGAGATTACACTCCCTGAGATTTAAATATGACTATACAGATATAAACAAATATTAGAAAATGTATAAAATAAATACAATATAATAGAACACAATAGAACACAGAATAGAACACAATGAAAACTATATTCATACATGTGACAGTGCAAATTATCAGTAGCTGCAAATGAGTCAATTGAGTGGGGCGAGGGGGCAATCAGCTTTGGGGCAGAAGCTGTTCTTCACTCTTGTGATGTGTGCACGAATTGTCCTGTATCTCCTGCCTGGTGGTGTGAAGATCTGGTGGGTCGGGTGTGTTGGGTCACGGGTGATGATTATGGTCCTGCTGAGACATCAGGCCAAGTAAATGTCCTCAATGCCAGGGAGTTGAGTTCCTATGATGCGTTGGGCCGTCTTTATGACCCTCTGCAACCCATTCTGATCTTTCCTGGTGCAGCTACCATACCATGCTGTGATGCAGTACACAAGCAAATGTTCACCAGAAGGTTTTGGGGCAGTCTCGCTCGCCTGAGCTTACTCAGGAAATAGAGCCGTTGTTGTGCCCTGCTGATGACAGGGGAGGTGTGTGTAGTCCAGGAGAGGTCTGTGGAGATGTGTGTCCCAAGGAACTTGAAACTGGGGACTCTCTCTGGACATGATGATTTACATAATTTAAATGATGTTTCTCTTGCTAACAAGTCTTTTTTTAATGTTAATTTTAGGCTTCTTTCATCAAAAGAAGGTAATTTTTGACATAGTGGGTGGAAAGGCTTCCCAAAAGCTGGCAGATGACAACTTATTCACTGGAAACACTTAGAATAGGTAATAGACCAAATGTTCATTTTGTGCTTATTTCGTCAAAACACGCTCATTTTTGACACAAGAGGCTGGCAAATGTAAACTTCTTCACTGGAAACTCTTTACATTGATGTTGCGAGAGAATAATTGACATGGAACAGGAATGTGAATTTCAAGGCCATCTTGTGAGCATAAAGTAATTGCAGTAAGCTCATGGCCTAATAAAGACATTAGTGTTGTAGCACTCACAACATATGGATTTTGGAGTTTAACGTCATATAATTCAATGTGTAATGGAATAGACAATGGTTCTGTTTGTGGGACATCACTGTTATAGACAGACTGGATGAATTGTCTACTAATTTCAAATCCTTTTGTCTTATACATGAAAGTGTTGTTGTATCAATTAGAAATGGGACCGTTTTTCCTGAGACACAAACTTAATTGTGGTATCTCAGATGGTTATGGAATTGAGGAGTATTTATTATTATTTTGAAATATTGACCTTTATCAATGTCCCACTGTCGGTCTCCCTATTGCCTCCATAGCAGATTAGCAGGTCTTTGCTCAGCAGCTGCCTCTTGCTGTTGATTGCTTCCAGACATCTGCTGCTGGGTGTATGGTGGATGAAAGAGTGGCTGCTGGTGGAGGAGAGGGGTAAGTTTGCAGTTGAGCTTCTCTCATGTTTTGATATTTGTCCTGTCAGGCAGTCTTTGGCCCAATGTCCTGGTCTCTAACTATAGTGACAAATGCCAGTTACACCCATGTACTGACCTTGCAGCGCATTCTCTTATGCAAAGCTAGACAGCCAGTTAACAGTCAGAAGTCCTCCAATAAACACACGAGGCTTGACTTTTCTTGCATTTTACTGAAGTCCACTTTTAGATCGTACTTAGATTTTACCTCTTTTTTCTTTTGACTTCTTTTTTGGTTTATTTTACTTTACTGTAAAACTGAAACATTACAGAGTGTATTTTCTACTGTGGTACATGAAATCACAGCTAAATCCTCACACAGTTTCAAATCACGGGCCGTGTACTTTTTTAACTAACTTATATCTCAAAATACTGACATTAAAGGTAGCACAACCTGTATAGTTTTGGACATGTCATCCACTTCTACATCTTATCCTTTCTTTATCACAGCATGAACTATGTCCTCTATGTATGGAATCAAAACCTTACTTGCAATTTTCTATCCACTCAAAAGCCCTCCATGCTTGAATTTGCTAAGATACATTATCAACATCTGGGAAGATAGTCGTGAGGGTGATTTTAGGCAGTGTATGAGAATAAAATGTCTTATCAGAACAGAAACATCCAATCAATTAGTTCTTCATCTGATTCATATTCAGGGGGGTTAGCGTATTGAGAGAGGGATACAACGAGGCTGGGGACTTAGTATTACTCTTTTGATTAATGTCCTTTCATGTTGGTTCTGTTTTAACTGTTTCCATTGCCATGTTGAGATGGACTTTATTGATTCCCCATGGGGGGAAATTCATATATTTCTCATTCTCTCATACTCATTCTCATATTAAGCTTCTTCTATTTCTTTTCTGTTTTTACAGTGTTTACTCATCAGTTCCCAAGATTTAAAGACTTTTAGACTTTTTAGACTTTTCTTTATTTGATCCCCCATAGGGGGAAATTCTCATGTTACAGCAGCAACAACTGAACAGGGAGAGTGAAAAGAAGCAATAGTAAAAGAAAAAATAGCAATAGCAAAATAAATATAAATATAAATATATGGCTGTGATGAAATAAATATTTACACTATGGGATATTTACACTTTGGTTCAGAAATGTACAGGTATGGACAGGAATGAAGGAATGGAATGACATGGATGGAAAAACAGTGTATTAACATCAGCCAGTGATGCTGCTGTTAAAGAGTCTGATGGCTGATGGGAGAAATGACCTGCGGTAGCGTTCCTTCTTGCAGGGTGGGTGCCTCAGCCTGCTGCCGAATGAGCTGCTGAGGGCCCCCACAGTCTCGTGCAGGGGGTGAGAGGGGTTGTCCATGATGGACTTGAGTTTTGTTAATGTCCTCCTCTCACACACTTCCTCTATGGAGTCCAGGGAGCAGTCCAGGACAGAAGTGGCCCTCCTGACCAGCCTGTTCAGTCTCTTTCTGTCCCTCTCCGTGCTCCCTCCTCCCCAGCAGACCACTGCATAGAGGACTGCAGACGCCACCACAGAGTCATTAAAAGTCCAGAGCAGAGTCCTGCACACTCCAAAGGACCTCAGTCTCCTCAGCAGGTGGAGACGACTTTGGCCCTTCTTGTACAGGACGTCTGTGTTGTGAGACCAGTCCAGTTTGTTGTTGAGGTGAACACCCAGGTATTTGAGGGTCTCCACCCTCTCAATGTCCAGTCCCTGGCCGACCGGTACTCCTGTTCGTCCCCCTCTGATACACCCCCTACGATGGCTGTGTCATTGGAGAACTTCTGGAGGTGACAGCTCCCAGAGTTGTAGCTGAAGTCCGAGGTGTACAGGGTGAAGAGGAAGGGGGGAGAGTACTGTCCCCTGTGGGGTCCCTGTGCTGCAGACCACCATGTCAGACACACAGTCCTGGAGCCTCACGTACTGCGGTCTGTTGGTGAGATAGTCTGTTGTCCATGCAGCCAGGTGACAGTCCACTCCCGCTCTTTCCAGCTTCACCCTGAGCAGTGACGGCTGGATGGTGTTGAAGGCACTGGAGAAGTCAAAGAACATGACCCTAAATACATCAATCATGGAATCTTTATCTCTGTCTGGATTAGGAGCTGCTGATGCCAAGTGTTGGTTGAATCAATTATCTAGGGGTTATTTTATCAACTGGTTTGGTTGACACTTTTTTAAATGAGGTTTTGTTTACAATCATTCCTTCATAGCTTAAATAAAATAAATGATTTTGGATCATTATATCCAAAATAAATCAGAATATGACTTGTGACCCGATGATTAATATGTCATACACTTGGATTATAAACATAAACTGTATATGCACATGCCTTCAAGTCAAGCAAAACTAAGTCAAGTAAAATCAGTTTTATTAACATAGCCCAACATCATAAATCCCAAATAAAGGCCTTTACAATCTCTAACATATATATGTGGATTTTCCTTGGGTGGAGAAAAAATACCTCCTAAAGAAACCTCTGGAAAAGCATAGCCTATATGGAAATGTAATGCATGTTCCATGCAGAGATTAGCCCAGCGTAAATATACAGTGTGAGAAAATTATGTATAGTTACAGTAAGTAACTATGTTTACTATCCTTATACCTTAAGAGTAGTTAACACATATGAAAAATATAGATTGAGGTGTTGGATAGTCAACACGAATGTTGACTGTGATGTAATAACATGTCAATACGTCAGTAGATATTGACAGTTAAGAACAGGACAATATTTATTTATTAAATGGGAGCAATAATTATGTGAGTAGGTACATGAAATATGTGAATTTGAGGGCAGACTATATATAGCCTGTAAAGGCCAACATGCTGGTGATTATGGCAACTAATGTTAACAGTATGCTGCATATTGATGATGCTGAGATGAGAATCCTACATGAAATAACATAGATACAATATACACAGACCACTGGCATATAGGCTGTGTGATGGCATAAGAGATGTGTGTGTGTACAGTTATATGAGGTGATATTTTCAGTCAGTTGTAGGCCTACTACATTAAAAATGATCCACTATATTCAAGATAACGTCAATGGCTTTAAAATATTTTTTCAAATACCCATATCGAATGACACTGAGTCAAGTATTTAAAATGAATCTAAAAGCCTGTGCGAAAGTAACTCATCAAAACATGATACAGTGTTCAAATTATCCTGTCATTTATTATACATAACATGTAGCCTAACATAATGTATAGATAGTACATAGAAATCTGTTATTTTTCAAAAGTTCAAGTTTCAGGCAGACGTCATCGGTAAACGAAGACGCTGACGATGTGCTTTGATCCTACCGCCGCCAGCCAATCAAAGCCAGCGACACGATCTCTATCGTCCTTCTAACGATGTCGGCACCCGACTCAGTTTTAATGGACTACGCCAGAGGCTCGCACCGCGGTGGTAAGGTTACAACAATTATGTTTTAAATGAAGAAAATGTTACTTTCTCGACCAGAAGGGCCGAACATGTGTTGTTCTTGCGTTGTTAGCTAGCAAGCAGATGCGTAGATTGAAGATACAGATATCACACGAAACTAGACGAATTAACGCATCGGTACCGTCAACCTTATCATGCTAGCTTGTCTAGGGGGAGTAATAACATTTCAAAATTGTGCTAAATTTTTGGCGAAGGGAAAACAGGCATGCCATTTTTAAAGTTTCAGGAGTCTCCCTTTTACAGACATGCATTGGATGCTCATCCCATCCAATTTGGGTCAAAAAGTATGCAGTTTTTGCATGCAGGTCAAATGTGTTATTTTTTCCTGTAATTAAAATTGCGTATTTGTATATTTCTGTATTCTGGGGTACCTAAAAATTCTTGGAAATGAATTAAAGCAGGCGTTGATGTGATTGCTGCCCATCTGATCTTCGGTCCCCGTGAACCAAGCTCCGCAGCGGGAGGGGCGATGTCCTCGGGAGGAGAGGAGAGAAAGCCGTGATAAGAGCTAAAAAGTACCAAAAGTACTGAATCAGCTCACCCGAAACAACAAGCTACTGACAGTCTGTGTGCTGTCTCTTGCTTCATTCCAGGCGCCTGACTTTTGTCAGTCAGCGTCATTACATCTAGCACTTTCATGTGATGTACTGAATATAGTATTCACAGCAAACATGGATTGGGCATAACTGAATTTCCAGACAATAAGTTAGTGTTGTAGTTATTTAGATCTTCAGGGATACCAATATCAAAGGATGTATAGAAGTGTCATGATGACTTCTCTCACATATAATGGTAGTTTACATGTATAATGAACATAGATCAACAGTGAAGAGAGAAAGAATAGTCAAATATTGCATATTTACAAGGATAATCATGTCTCTTAATAAGTGTGAAAACTGATTCTAGTGATCACGTTGACTTGCGCAGCCACGACACTGTTTACAGTGACAGGAGGTGCAGTGACAGTCTTGCTGCAGCTTCGCCACATGCCTCCATTCAGTGACCATAACGTGCAGAGGTTTACAAAAGACTGAGATATTATTATTGCCGTGCTTTTGATGAGAAGGGGTGGTGACTGAAGACAATTGTATTTGTCATGTTTTCACAGAACACCAACACCTGAGAGTCAGCTGTATGCTGCATTGGATCAACACACAGGGCATTTGCTTCCTGTAGTGAGGGAGATGTGGGCAAACTCTGCTCATAGTCACCTGGATATCTCTTCCATCTGACGGGTATGTCAGGTAAGTTATACACATGGGCAAGCAATATTAGGCTTGGTATTTGATAGAAAATGTATCCAAACCAATATTATAACTCTCTAACTGATTTGGCCTCATTTAAGTCATATTGATACGTGGAAAATGAGAAATAACTTTGTTTAAGCACCAAAAGTACTGAAACAAATATCAGCTCACCCTAAACAAGGAGCTAGAGGCAGTCTGTGTGCTGTATCTTGCTTCGTTCCAGTGATGTTGGTGGAAGGGAAACCCCCCCCAACTTGGGCCATAGACTAAGTGTCAATCCTCTCCCCGTCCAGGCTCTTAAGTTTTACCAATTTCCAAGTTAGTCCAGAGTGTCAAAGTTGTTTCCAGATTCAGAGCTTTTTTCAGAGTCTAAGTTTTTCTCATTCTAAGTTTTCCAAACAGGCACCGGGAGACTTCAGAGTTCAGCACAGTAGAGATTTATTGTCGACAACAAAGCCCGAGATCTGAACGAGGCCAAAACTTGAACAGTTCTGACTAAACAATGCACGGGTTCCATCTTTTATAACCCAAAATCAGCATCTGCCTGCCCCCTAGCATCTGTCCCTAACCAATTCAATTATACCACCTTTTATAAGGAGGAGTTTGTCCCTTTGAACTTAATTTGACCTGATGACTTTGTCCTACCTTGTGAGCTTCCACTGAGCAGCTATTATTTATCCCTTATCCTATAGCGCCATCTCCTGACCCTATTAGGTTCCAACTCCTCCTTAACACTTTTTCAACAATACTTTCACTCCAAATTACAGCATTAGGTTCTGGTTTCTTAGATTTGGGTTTCCTCTTACTGCATTTTTTTAAATAAAGTATAAAAGATTATATATTTAAAACACAGTATAAATTGTGATATTTGGTTACATTGTTTCATGCTTATTGAGAGGTTACATTTTCCATTACCTTGGATATTTGATCAACACACCTGTCATACTAATCATTGCATATCAGTTGCTTCTACATCTTATTCAGCATTTAATCAGTACATTATATTTACATCATGTGATATCCCAATATTTTATAGCACACCAGGCGCCTGACTTTTGTCAGTCAGCGTCATTACATTTAGCACTTTCATGTGATATACTGAATATAGTATTCACAGCAAACATGGATTGGGCATAACTGAATTTCCAGACAATAAGTTAGTGTTGTAGTTATTTAGATCTTCAGGGATACCAATATCAAAGGATGTATAGAAGTGTCATGATGACTTCTCTCACATATAATGGTAGTTTACATGTATAATGAACATAGATCAACAGTGAAGAGAGAAAGAATAGTCAAATATTGCATATTTACAAGGATAATCATGTCTCTTAATAAGTGTGAAAACTGATTCTAGTGATCACGTTGACTTGCGCAGTCACGACACTGTTTACAGTGACAGGAGGTGCAGTGACAGTCTTGCTGCAGCTTCGCCACATGCCTCCATTCAGTGACCATAACGTGCAGAGGTTTACAAAAGACTGAGATATTATTATTGCCGTGCTTTTGATGAGAAGGGGTGGTGACTGAAGACAATTGTATTTGTCATGTTTTCACAGAACACCAACACCTGAGAGTCAGCTGTATGCTGCATTGGATCAACACACAGGGCATTTGCTTCCTGTAGTGAGGGAGATGTGGGCAAACTCTGCTCATAGTCACCTGGATATCTCTTCCATCTGACGGGTATGTCAGGTAAGTTATACACATGGGCAAGCAATATTAGGCTTGGTATTTGATAGAAAATGTATCCAAACCAATATTATAACTCTCTAACTGATTTGGCCTCATTTAAGTCATATTGATACGTGGAAAATGAGAAATAACTTTGTTTAAGCACCAAAAGTACTGAAACAAATATCAGCTCACCCTAAACAAGGAGCTAGAGGCAGTCTGTGTGCTGTATCTTGCTTCGTTCCAGTGATGTTGGTGGAAGGGAAACCCCCCCCAACTTGGGCCATAGACTAAGTGTCAATCCTCTCCCCGTCCAGGCTCTTAAGTTTTACCAATTTCCAAGTTAGTCCAGAGTGTCAAAGTTGTTTCCAGATTCAGAGCTTTTTTCAGAGTCTAAGTTTTTCTCATTCTAAGTTTTCCAAACAGGCACCGGGAGACTTCAGAGTTCAGCACAGTAGAGATTTATTGTCGACAACAAAGCCCGAGATCTGAACGAGGCCAAAACTTGAACAGTTCTGACTAAACAATGCACGGGTTCCATCTTTTATAACCCAAAATCAGCATCTGCCTGCCCCCTAGCATCTGTCCCTAACCAATTCAATTATACCACCTTTTATAAGGAGGAGTTTGTCCCTTTGAACTTAATTTGACCTGATGACTTTGTCCTACCTTGTGAGCTTCCACTGAGCAGCTATTATTTATCCCTTATCCTATAGCGCCATCTCCTGACCCTATTAGGTTCCAACTCCTCCTTAACACTTTTTCAACAATACTTTCACTCCAAATTACAGCATTAGGTTCTGGTTTCTTAGATTTGGGTTTCCTCTTACTGCATTTTTTTAAATAAAGTATAAAAGATTATATATTTAAAACACAGTATAAATTGTGATATTTGGTTACATTGTTTCATGCTTATTGAGAGGTTACATTTTCCATTACCTTGGATATTTGATCAACACACCTGTCATACTAATCATTGCATATCAGTTGCTTCTACATCTTATTCAGCATTTAATCAGTACATTATATTTACATCATGTGATATCCCAATATTTTATAGCACACCAGGCGCCTGACTTTTGTCAGTCAGCGTCATTACATTTAGCACTTTCATGTGATATACTGAATATAGTATTCACAGCAAACATGGATTGGGCATAACTGAATTTCCAGACAATAAGTTAGTGTTGTAGTTATTTAGATCTTCAGGGATACCAATATCAAAGGATGTATAGAAGTGTCATGATGACTTCTCTCACATATAATGGTAGTTTACATGTATAATGAACATAGATCAACAGTGAAGAGAGAAAGAATAGTCAAATATTGCATATTTACAAGGATAATCATGTCTCTTAATAAGTGTGAAAACTGATTCTAGTGATCACGTTGACTTGCGCAGCCACGACACTGTTTACAGTGACAGGAGGTGCAGTGACAGTCTTGCTGCAGCTTCGCCACATGCCTCCATTCAGTGACCATAACGTGCAGAGGTTTACAAAAGACTGAGATATTATTATTGCCGTGCTTTTGATGAGAAGGGGTGGTGACTGAAGACAATTGTATTTGTCATGTTTTCACAGAACACCAACACCTGAGAGTCAGCTGTATGCTGCATTGGATCAACACACAGGGCATTTGCTTCCTGTAGTGAGGGAGATGTGGGCAAACTCTGCTCATAGTCACCTGGATATCTCTTCCATCTGACGGGTATGTCAGGTAAGTTATACACATGGGCAAGCAATATTAGGCTTGGTATTTGATAGAAAATGTATCCAAACCAATATTATAACTCTCTAACTGATTTGGCCTCATTTAAGTCATATTGATACGTGGAAAATGAGAAATAACTTTGTTTAAGCACCAAAAGTACTGAAACAAATATCAGCTCACCCTAAACAAGGAGCTAGAGGCAGTCTGTGTGCTGTATCTTGCTTCGTTCCAGTGATGTTGGTGGAAGGGAAACCCCCCCCAACTTGGGCCATAGACTAAGTGTCAATCCTCTCCCCGTCCAGGCTCTTAAGTTTTACCAATTTCCAAGTTAGTCCAGAGTGTCAAAGTTGTTTCCAGATTCAGAGCTTTTTTCAGAGTCTAAGTTTTTCTCAGAGTCTAAGTTTTCCAAACAGGCACCGGGAGACTTCAGAGTTCAGCACAGTAGGGATTTATTGTCGACAACAAAGCCCGAGATCTGAACGAGGCCAAAACTTGAACAGTTCTGACTAAACAATGCACGGGTTCCATCTTTTATAACCCAAAATCAGCATCTGCCTGCCCCCTAGCATCTGTCCCTAACCAGTTCAATTATACCACCTTTTATAAGGAGGAGTTTGTCCCTTTGAACTTAATTTGACCTGATGACTTTGTCCTACCTTGTGAGCTTCCACTGAGCAGCTATTATTTATCCCTTATCCTATAGCACCATCTCCTGACCCTATTAGGTTCCAACTCCTCCTTAACACTTTTTAAACAATACTTTCACTTCAAATTACAGCATTAGGTTCTGGTTTCTTAGATTTGGGTTTCCTCTTACTGCATTTTTTTAAATAAAGTATAAAAGATTATATATTTAAAACACAGTATAAAATGTGATATTTGGTTACATTGTTTCATGCTTATTGAGAGGTTACATTTTCCATTACCTTGGATATTTGATCAACACACCTGTCATACTAATCATTGCATATCAGTTGCTTCTACATCTTATTCAGCATTTAATCAGTACATTATATTTACATCATGTGATATCCCAATATTTTATAGCACACCAGGCGCCTGACTTTTGTCAGTCAGCGTCATTACATTTAGCACTTTCATGTGACATACTGAATATAGTATTCACAGCAAACATGGATTGGGCATAACTGAATTTCCAGACAATAAGTTAGTGTTGTAGTTATTTAGATCTTCAGGGATACCAATATCAAAGGATGTATAGAAGTGTCATGATGACTTCTCTCACATATAATGGTAGTTTACATGTATAATGAACATAGATCAACAGTGAAGAGAGAAAGAATAGTCAAATATTGCATATTTACAAGGATAATCATGTCTCTTAATAAGTGTGAAAACTGATTCTAGTGATCACGTTGACTTGTGCAGTCACGACACTGTTTACAGTGACAGGAGGTGCAGTGACAGTCTTGCTGCAGCTTCGCCACATGCCTCCATTCAGTGACCATAACGTGCAGAGGTTTACAAAAGACTGAGATATTATTATTGCCGTGCTTTTGATGAGAAGGGGTGGTGACTGAAGACAATTGTATTTGTCATGTTTTCACAGAACACCAACACCTGAGAGTCAACTGTATGCTGCATTGGATCTACACACAAAGCATTTGCTTCCTGTAGTGAGGGAGATGTGGGCAAACTCTGCTCATAGTCACCTGGATATCTCTTCCATCTGACGGGTATGTCAGGTAAGTTATACACATGGGCAAGCAATATTAGGCTTGGTATTTGATAGAAAATGTATCCAAACCAATATTATAACTCTCTAACTGATTTGGCCTCATTTAAGTCATATTGATACGTGGAAAATGAGAAATAACTTTGTTTAAGCACCAAAAGTACTGAAACAAATATCAGCTCACCCTAAACAAGGAGCTAGAGGCAGTCTGTGTGCTGTATCTTGCTTCGTTCCAGTGATGTTGGTGGAAGGGAAACCCCCCCCAACTTGGGCCATAGACTAAGTGTCAATCCTCTCCCCGTCCAGGCTCTTAAGTTTTACCAATTTCCAAGTTAGTCCAGAGTGTCAAAGTTGTTTCCAGATTCAGAGCTTTTTTCAGAGTCTAAGTTTTTCTCATTCTAAGTTTTCCAAACAGGCACCGGGAGACTTCAGAGTTCAGCACAGTAGAGATTTATTGTCGACAACAAAGCCCGAGATCTGAACGAGGCCAAAACTTGAACAGTTCTGACTAAACAATGCACGGGTTCCATCTTTTATAACCCAAAATCAGCATCTGCCTGCCCCCTAGCATCTGTCCCTAACCAATTCAATTATACCACCTTTTATAAGGAGGAGTTTGTCCCTTTGAACTTAATTTGACCTGATGACTTTGTCCTACCTTGTGAGCTTCCACTGAGCAGCTATTATTTATCCCTTATCCTATAGCGCCATCTCCTGACCCTATTAGGTTCCAACTCCTCCTTAACACTTTTTCAACAATACTTTCACTCCAAATTACAGCATTAGGTTCTGGTTTCTTAGATTTGGGTTTCCTCTTACTGCATTTTTTTAAATAAAGTATAAAAGATTATATATTTAAAACACAGTATAAATTGTGATATTTGGTTACATTGTTTCATGCTTATTGAGAGGTTACATTTTCCATTACCTTGGATATTTGATCAACACACCTGTCATACTAATCATTGCATATCAGTTGCTTCTACATCTTATTCAGCATTTAATCAGTACATTATATTTACATCATGTGATATCCCAATATTTTATAGCACACCAGGCGCCTGACTTTTGTCAGTCAGCGTCATTACATTTAGCACTTTCATGTGATATACTGAATATAGTATTCACAGCAAACATGGATTGGGCATAACTGAATTTCCAGACAATAAGTTAGTGTTGTAGTTATTTAGATCTTCAGGGATACCAATATCAAAGGATGTATAGAAGTGTCATGATGACTTCTCTCACATATAATGGTAGTTTACATGTATAATGAACATAGATCAACAGTGAAGAGAGAAAGAATAGTCAAATATTGCATATTTACAAGGATAATCATGTCTCTTAATAAGTGTGAAAACTGATTCTAGTGATCACGTTGACTTGCGCAGCCACGACACTGTTTACAGTGACAGGAGGTGCAGTGACAGTCTTGCTGCAGCTTCGCCACATGCCTCCATTCAGTGACCATAACGTGCAGAGGTTTACAAAAGACTGAGATATTATTATTGCCGTGCTTTTGATGAGAAGGGGTGGTGACTGAAGACAATTGTATTTGTCATGTTTTCACAGAACACCAACACCTGAGAGTCAGCTGTATGCTGCATTGGATCAACACACAGGGCATTTGCTTCCTGTAGTGAGGGAGATGTGGGCAAACTCTGCTCATAGTCACCTGGATATCTCTTCCATCTGACGGGTATGTCAGGTAAGTTATACACATGGGCAAGCAATATTAGGCTTGGTATTTGATAGAAAATGTATCCAAACCAATATTATAACTCTCTAACTGATTTGGCCTCATTTAAGTCATATTGATACGTGGAAAATGAGAAATAACTTTGTTTAAGCACCAAAAGTACTGAAACAAATATCAGCTCACCCTAAACAAGGAGCTAGAGGCAGTCTGTGTGCTGTATCTTGCTTCGTTCCAGTGATGTTGGTGGAAGGGAAACCCCCCCCAACTTGGGCCATAGACTAAGTGTCAATCCTCTCCCCGTCCAGGCTCTTAAGTTTTACCAATTTCCAAGTTAGTCCAGAGTGTCAAAGTTGTTTCCAGATTCAGAGCTTTTTTCAGAGTCTAAGTTTTACCAATTTCCAAGTTAGTCCAGAGTGTCAAAGTTGTTTCCAGATTCAGAGCTTTTTTCAGAGTCTAAGTTTTTCTCAGAGTCTAAGTTTTCCAAACAGGCACCGGGAGACTTCAGAGTTCAGCACAGTAGGGATTTATTGTCGACAACAAAGCCCGAGATCTGAACGAGGCCAAAACTTGAACAGTTCTGACTAAACAATGCACGGGTTCCATCTTTTATAACCCAAAATCAGCATCTGCCTGCCCCCTAGCATCTGTCCCTAACCAGTTCAATTATACCACCTTTTATAAGGAGGAGTTTGTCCCTTTGAACTTAATTTGACCTGATGACTTTGTCCTACCTTGTGAGCTTCCACTGAGCAGCTATTATTTATCCCTTATCCTATAGCACCATCTCCTGACCCTATTAGGTTCCAACTCCTCCTTAACACTTTTTAAACAATACTTTCACTTCAAATTACAGCATTAGGTTCTGGTTTCTTAGATTTGGGTTTCCTCTTACTGCATTTTTTTAAATAAAGTATAAAAGATTATATATTTAAAACACAGTATAAATTGTGATATTTGGTTACATTGTTTCATGCTTATTGAGAGGTTACATTTTCCATTACCTTGGATATTTGATCAACACACCTGTCATACTAATCATTGCATATCAGTTGCTTCTACATCTTATTCAGCATTTAATCAGTACATTATATTTACATCATGTGATATCCCAATATTTTATAGCACACCAGGCGCCTGACTTTTGTCAGTCAGCGTCATTACATTTAGCACTTTCATGTGATATACTGAATATAGTATTCACAGCAAACATGGATTGGGCATAACTGAATTTCCAGACAATAAGTTAGTGTTGTAGTTATTTAGATCTTCAGGGATACCAATATCAAAGGATGTATAGAAGTGTCATGATGACTTCTCTCACATATAATGGTAGTTTACATGTATAATGAACATAGATCAACAGTGAAGAGAGAAAGAATAGTCAAATATTGCATATTTACAAGGATAATCATGTCTCTTAATAAGTGTGAAAACTGATTCTAGTGATCACGTTGACTTGCGCAGTCACGACACTGTTTACAGTGACAGGAGGTGCAGTGACAGTCTTGCTGCAGCTTCGCCACATGCCTCCATTCAGTGACCATAACGTGCAGAGGTTTACAAAAGACTGAGATATTATTATTGCCGTGCTTTTGATGAGAAGGGGTGGTGACTGAAGACAATTGTATTTGTCATGTTTTCACAGAACACCAACACCTGAGAGTCAGCTGTATGCTGCATTGGATCAACACACAGGGCATTTGCTTCCTGTAGTGAGGGAGATGTGGGCAAACTCTGCTCATAGTCACCTGGATATCTCTTCCATCTGACGGGTATGTCAGGTAAGTTATACACATGGGCAAGCAATATTAGGCTTGGTATTTGATAGAAAATGTATCCAAACCAATATTATAACTCTCTAACTGATTTGGCCTCATTTAAGTCATATTGATACGTGGAAAATGAGAAATAACTTTGTTTAAGCACCAAAAGTACTGAAACAAATATCAGCTCACCCTAAACAAGGAGCTAGAGGCAGTCTGTGTGCTGTATCTTGCTTCGTTCCAGTGATGTTGGTGGAAGGGAAACCCCCCCCAACTTGGGCCATAGACTAAGTGTCAATCCTCTCCCCGTCCAGGCTCTTAAGTTTTACCAATTTCCAAGTTAGTCCAGAGTGTCAAAGTTGTTTCCAGATTCAGAGCTTTTTTCAGAGTCTAAGTTTTTCTCATTCTAAGTTTTCCAAACAGGCACCGGGAGACTTCAGAGTTCAGCACAGTAGAGATTTATTGTCGACAACAAAGCCCGAGATCTGAACGAGGCCAAAACTTGAACAGTTCTGACTAAACAATGCACGGGTTCCATCTTTTATAACCCAAAATCAGCATCTGCCTGCCCCCTAGCATCTGTCCCTAACCAATTCAATTATACCACCTTTTATAAGGAGGAGTTTGTCCCTTTGAACTTAATTTGACCTGATGACTTTGTCCTACCTTGTGAGCTTCCACTGAGCAGCTATTATTTATCCCTTATCCTATAGCGCCATCTCCTGACCCTATTAGGTTCCAACTCCTCCTTAACACTTTTTCAACAATACTTTCACTCCAAATTACAGCATTAGGTTCTGGTTTCTTAGATTTGGGTTTCCTCTTACTGCATTTTTTTAAATAAAGTATAAAAGATTATATATTTAAAACACAGTATAAATTGTGATATTTGGTTACATTGTTTCATGCTTATTGAGAGGTTACATTTTCCATTACCTTGGATATTTGATCAACACACCTGTCATACTAATCATTGCATATCAGTTGCTTCTACATCTTATTCAGCATTTAATCAGTACATTATATTTACATCATGTGATATCCCAATATTTTATAGCACACCAGGCGCCTGACTTTTGTCAGTCAGCGTCATTACATTTAGCACTTTCATGTGATATACTGAATATAGTATTCACAGCAAACATGGATTGGGCATAACTGAATTTCCAGACAATAAGTTAGTGTTGTAGTTATTTAGATCTTCAGGGATACCAATATCAAAGGATGTATAGAAGTGTCATGATGACTTCTCTCACATATAATGGTAGTTTACATGTATAATGAACATAGATCAACAGTGAAGAGAGAAAGAATAGTCAAATATTGCATATTTACAAGGATAATCATGTCTCTTAATAAGTGTGAAAACTGATTCTAGTGATCACGTTGACTTGCGCAGCCACGACACTGTTTACAGTGACAGGAGGTGCAGTGACAGTCTTGCTGCAGCTTCGCCACATGCCTCCATTCAGTGACCATAACGTGCAGAGGTTTACAAAAGACTGAGATATTATTATTGCCGTGCTTTTGATGAGAAGGGGTGGTGACTGAAGACAATTGTATTTGTCATGTTTTCACAGAACACCAACACCTGAGAGTCAGCTGTATGCTGCATTGGATCAACACACAGGGCATTTGCTTCCTGTAGTGAGGGAGATGTGGGCAAACTCTGCTCATAGTCACCTGGATATCTCTTCCATCTGACGGGTATGTCAGGTAAGTTATACACATGGGCAAGCAATATTAGGCTTGGTATTTGATAGAAAATGTATCCAAACCAATATTATAACTCTCTAACTGATTTGGCCTCATTTAAGTCATATTGATACGTGGAAAATGAGAAATAACTTTGTTTAAGCACCAAAAGTACTGAAACAAATATCAGCTCACCCTAAACAAGGAGCTAGAGGCAGTCTGTGTGCTGTATCTTGCTTCGTTCCAGTGATGTTGGTGGAAGGGAAACCCCCCCCAACTTGGGCCATAGACTAAGTGTCAATCCTCTCCCCGTCCAGGCTCTTAAGTTTTACCAATTTCCAAGTTAGTCCAGAGTGTCAAAGTTGTTTCCAGATTCAGAGCTTTTTTCAGAGTCTAAGTTTTTCTCAGAGTCTAAGTTTTCCAAACAGGCACCGGGAGACTTCAGAGTTCAGCACAGTAGGGATTTATTGTCGACAACAAAGCCCGAGATCTGAACGAGGCCAAAACTTGAACAGTTCTGACTAAACAATGCACGGGTTCCATCTTTTATAACCCAAAATCAGCATCTGCCTGCCCCCTAGCATCTGTCCCTAACCAGTTCAATTATACCACCTTTTATAAGGAGGAGTTTGTCCCTTTGAACTTAATTTGACCTGATGACTTTGTCCTACCTTGTGAGCTTCCACTGAGCAGCTATTATTTATCCCTTATCCTATAGCACCATCTCCTGACCCTATTAGGTTCCAACTCCTCCTTAACACTTTTTAAACAATACTTTCACTTCAAATTACAGCATTAGGTTCTGGTTTCTTAGATTTGGGTTTCCTCTTACTGCATTTTTTTAAATAAAGTATAAAAGATTATATATTTAAAACACAGTATAAAATGTGATATTTGGTTACATTGTTTCATGCTTATTGAGAGGTTACATTTTCCATTACCTTGGATATTTGATCAACACACCTGTCATACTAATCATTGCATATCAGTTGCTTCTACATCTTATTCAGCATTTAATCAGTACATTATATTTACATCATGTGATATCCCAATATTTTATAGCACACCAGGCGCCTGACTTTTGTCAGTCAGCGTCATTACATTTAGCACTTTCATGTGACATACTGAATATAGTATTCACAGCAAACATGGATTGGGCATAACTGAATTTCCAGACAATAAGTTAGTGTTGTAGTTATTTAGATCTTCAGGGATACCAATATCAAAGGATGTATAGAAGTGTCATGATGACTTCTCTCACATATAATGGTAGTTTACATGTATAATGAACATAGATCAACAGTGAAGAGAGAAAGAATAGTCAAATATTGCATATTTACAAGGATAATCATGTCTCTTAATAAGTGTGAAAACTGATTCTAGTGATCACGTTGACTTGTGCAGTCACGACACTGTTTACAGTGACAGGAGGTGCAGTGACAGTCTTGCTGCAGCTTCGCCACATGCCTCCATTCAGTGACCATAACGTGCAGAGGTTTACAAAAGACTGAGATATTATTATTGCCGTGCTTTTGATGAGAAGGGGTGGTGACTGAAGACAATTGTATTTGTCATGTTTTCACAGAACACCAACACCTGAGAGTCAACTGTATGCTGCATTGGATCTACACACAAAGCATTTGCTTCCTGTAGTGAGGGAGATGTGGGCAAACTCTGCTCATAGTCACCTGGATATCTCTTCCATCTGACGGGTATGTCAGGTAAGTTATACACATGGGCAAGCAATATTAGGCTTGGTATTTGATAGAAAATGTATCCAAACCAATATTATAACTCTCTAACTGATTTGGCCTCATTTAAGTCATATTGATACGTGGAAAATGAGAAATAACTTTGTTTAAGCACCAAAAGTACTGAAACAAATATCAGCTCACCCTAAACAAGGAGCTAGAGGCAGTCTGTGTGCTGTATCTTGCTTCGTTCCAGTGATGTTGGTGGAAGGGAAACCCCCCCCAACTTGGGCCATAGACTAAGTGTCAATCCTCTCCCCGTCCAGGCTCTTAAGTTTTACCAATTTCCAAGTTAGTCCAGAGTGTCAAAGTTGTTTCCAGATTCAGAGCTTTTTTCAGAGTCTAAGTTTTTCTCATTCTAAGTTTTCCAAACAGGCACCGGGAGACTTCAGAGTTCAGCACAGTAGAGATTTATTGTCGACAACAAAGCCCGAGATCTGAACGAGGCCAAAACTTGAACAGTTCTGACTAAACAATGCACGGGTTCCATCTTTTATAACCCAAAATCAGCATCTGCCTGCCCCCTAGCATCTGTCCCTAACCAATTCAATTATACCACCTTTTATAAGGAGGAGTTTGTCCCTTTGAACTTAATTTGACCTGATGACTTTGTCCTACCTTGTGAGCTTCCACTGAGCAGCTATTATTTATCCCTTATCCTATAGCGCCATCTCCTGACCCTATTAGGTTCCAACTCCTCCTTAACACTTTTTCAACAATACTTTCACTCCAAATTACAGCATTAGGTTCTGGTTTCTTAGATTTGGGTTTCCTCTTACTGCATTTTTTTAAATAAAGTATAAAAGATTATATATTTAAAACACAGTATAAATTGTGATATTTGGTTACATTGTTTCATGCTTATTGAGAGGTTACATTTTCCATTACCTTGGATATTTGATCAACACACCTGTCATACTAATCATTGCATATCAGTTGCTTCTACATCTTATTCAGCATTTAATCAGTACATTATATTTACATCATGTGATATCCCAATATTTTATAGCACACCAGGCGCCTGACTTTTGTCAGTCAGCGTCATTACATTTAGCACTTTCATGTGATATACTGAATATAGTATTCACAGCAAACATGGATTGGGCATAACTGAATTTCCAGACAATAAGTTAGTGTTGTAGTTATTTAGATCTTCAGGGATACCAATATCAAAGGATGTATAGAAGTGTCATGATGACTTCTCTCACATATAATGGTAGTTTACATGTATAATGAACATAGATCAACAGTGAAGAGAGAAAGAATAGTCAAATATTGCATATTTACAAGGATAATCATGTCTCTTAATAAGTGTGAAAACTGATTCTAGTGATCACGTTGACTTGCGCAGCCACGACACTGTTTACAGTGACAGGAGGTGCAGTGACAGTCTTGCTGCAGCTTCGCCACATGCCTCCATTCAGTGACCATAACGTGCAGAGGTTTACAAAAGACTGAGATATTATTATTGCCGTGCTTTTGATGAGAAGGGGTGGTGACTGAAGACAATTGTATTTGTCATGTTTTCACAGAACACCAACACCTGAGAGTCAGCTGTATGCTGCATTGGATCAACACACAGGGCATTTGCTTCCTGTAGTGAGGGAGATGTGGGCAAACTCTGCTCATAGTCACCTGGATATCTCTTCCATCTGACGGGTATGTCAGGTAAGTTATACACATGGGCAAGCAATATTAGGCTTGGTATTTGATAGAAAATGTATCCAAACCAATATTATAACTCTCTAACTGATTTGGCCTCATTTAAGTCATATTGATACGTGGAAAATGAGAAATAACTTTGTTTAAGCACCAAAAGTACTGAAACAAATATCAGCTCACCCTAAACAAGGAGCTAGAGGCAGTCTGTGTGCTGTATCTTGCTTCGTTCCAGTGATGTTGGTGGAAGGGAAACCCCCCCCAACTTGGGCCATAGACTAAGTGTCAATCCTCTCCCCGTCCAGGCTCTTAAGTTTTACCAATTTCCAAGTTAGTCCAGAGTGTCAAAGTTGTTTCCAGATTCAGAGCTTTTTTCAGAGTCTAAGTTTTTCTCATTCTAAGTTTTCCAAACAGGCACCGGGAGACTTCAGAGTTCAGCACAGTAGAGATTTATTGTCGACAACAAAGCCCGAGATCTGAACGAGGCCAAAACTTGAACAGTTCTGACTAAACAATGCACGGGTTCCATCTTTTATAACCCAAAATCAGCATCTGCCTGCCCCCTAGCATCTGTCCCTAACCAATTCAATTATACCACCTTTTATAAGGAGGAGTTTGTCCCTTTGAACTTAATTTGACCTGATGACTTTGTCCTACCTTGTGAGCTTCCACTGAGCAGCTATTATTTATCCCTTATCCTATAGCGCCATCTCCTGACCCTATTAGGTTCCAACTCCTCCTTAACACTTTTTCAACAATACTTTCACTCCAAATTACAGCATTAGGTTCTGGTTTCTTAGATTTGGGTTTCCTCTTACTGCATTTTTTTAAATAAAGTATAAAAGATTATATATTTAAAACACAGTATAAATTGTGATATTTGGTTACATTGTTTCATGCTTATTGAGAGGTTACATTTTCCATTACCTTGGATATTTGATCAACACACCTGTCATACTAATCATTGCATATCAGTTGCTTCTACATCTTATTCAGCATTTAATCAGTACATTATATTTACATCATGTGATATCCCAATATTTTATAGCACACCAGGCGCCTGACTTTTGTCAGTCAGCGTCATTACATTTAGCACTTTCATGTGATATACTGAATATAGTATTCACAGCAAACATGGATTGGGCATAACTGAATTTCCAGACAATAAGTTAGTGTTGTAGTTATTTAGATCATCAGGGATACCAATATCAAAGGATGTATAGAAGTGTCATGATGACTTCTCTCACATATAATGGTAGTTTACATGTATAATGAACATAGATCAACAGTGAAGAGAGAAAGAATAGTCAAATATTGCATATTTACAAGGATAATCATGTCTCTTAATAAGTGTGAAAACTGATTCTAGTGATCACGTTGACTTGCGCAGTCACGACACTGTTTACAGTGACAGGAGGTGCAGTGACAGTCTTGCTGCAGCTTCGCCACATGCCTCCATTCAGTGACCATAACGTGCAGAGGTTTACAAAAGACTGAGATATTATTATTGCCGTGCTTTTGATGAGAAGGGGTGGTGACTGAAGACAATTGTATTTGTCATGTTTTCACAGAACACCAACACCTGAGAGTCAGCTGTATGCTGCATTGGATCAACACACAGGGCATTTGCTTCCTGTAGTGAGGGAGATGTGGGCAAACTCTGCTCATAGTCACCTGGATATCTCTTCCATCTGACGGGTATGTCAGGTAAGTTATACACATGGGCAAGCAATATTAGGCTTGGTATTTGATAGAAAATGTATCCAAACCAATATTATAACTCTCTAACTGATTTGGCCTCATTTAAGTCATATTGATACGTGGAAAATGAGAAATAACTTTGTTTAAGCACCAAAAGTACTGAAACAAATATCAGCTCACCCTAAACAAGGAGCTAGAGGCAGTCTGTGTGCTGTATCTTGCTTCGTTCCAGTGATGTTGGTGGAAGGGAAACCCCCCCCAACTTGGGCCATAGACTAAGTGTCAATCCTCTCCCCGTCCAGGCTCTTAAGTTTTACCAATTTCCAAGTTAGTCCAGAGTGTCAAAGTTGTTTCCAGATTCAGAGCTTTTTTCAGAGTCTAAGTTTTTCTCATTCTAAGTTTTCCAAACAGGCACCGGGAGACTTCAGAGTTCAGCACAGTAGAGATTTATTGTCGACAACAAAGCCCGAGATCTGAACGAGGCCAAAACTTGAACAGTTCTGACTAAACAATGCACGGGTTCCATCTTTTATAACCCAAAATCAGCATCTGTCTGCCCCCTAGCATCTGTCCCTAACCAATTCAATTATACCACCTTTTATAAGGAGGAGTTTGTCCCTTTGAACTTAATTTGACCTGATGACTTTGTCCTACCTTGTGAGCTTCCACTGAGCAGCTATTATTTATCCCTTATCCTATAGCGCCATCTCCTGACCCTATTAGGTTCCAACTCCTCCTTAACACTTTTTCAACAATACTTTCACTCCAAATTACAGCATTAGGTTCTGGTTTCTTAGATTTGGGTTTCCTCTTACTGCATTTTTTTAAATAAAGTATAAAAGATTATATATTTAAAACACAGTATAAATTGTGATATTTGGTTACATTGTTTCATGCTTATTGAGAGGTTACATTTTCCATTACCTTGGATATTTGATCAACACACCTGTCATACTAATCATTGCATATCAGTTGCTTCTACATCTTATTCAGCATTTAATCAGTACATTATATTTACATCATGTGATATCCCAATATTTTATAGCACACCAGGCGCCTGACTTTTGTCAGTCAGCGTCATTACATTTAGCACTTTCATGTGACATACTGAATATAGTATTCACAGCAAACATGGATTGGGCATAACTGAATTTCCAGACAATAAGTTAGTGTTGTAGTTATTTAGATCTTCAGGGATACCAATATCAAAGGATGTATAGAAGTGTCATGATGACTTCTCTCACATATAATGGTAGTTTACATGTATAATGAACATAGATCAACAGTGAAGAGAGAAAGAATAGTCAAATATTGCATATTTACAAGGATAATCATGTCTCTTAATAAGTGTGAAAACTGATTCTAGTGATCACGTTGACTTGCGCAGCCACGACACTGTTTACAGTGACAGGAGGTGCAGTGACAGTCTTGCTGCAGCTTCGCCACATGCCTCCATTCAGTGACCATAACGTGCAGAGGTTTACAAAAGACTGAGATATTATTATTGCCGTGCTTTTGATGAGAAGGGGTGGTGACTGAAGACAATTGTATTTGTCATGTTTTCACAGAACACCAACACCTGAGAGTCAGCTGTATGCTGCATTGGATCAACACACAGGGCATTTGCTTCCTGTAGTGAGGGAGATGTGGGCAAACTCTGCTCATAGTCACCTGGATATCTCTTCCATCTGACGGGTATGTCAGGTAAGTTATACACATGGGCAAGCAATATTAGGCTTGGTATTTGATAGAAAATGTATCCAAACCAATATTATAACTCTCTAACTGATTTGGCCTCATTTATGTCATATTGATACGTGGAAAATGAGAAATAACTTTGTTTAAGCACCAAAAGTACTGAAACAAATATCAGCTCACCCTAAACAAGGAGCTAGAGGCAGTCTGTGTGCTGTATCTTGCTTCGTTCCAGTGATGTTGGTGGAAGGGAAACCCCCCCCAACTTGGGCCATAGACTAAGTGTCAATCCTCTCCCCGTCCAGGCTCTTAAGTTTTACCAATTTCCAAGTTAGTCCAGAGTGTCAAAGTTGTTTCCAGATTCAGAGCTTTTTTCAGAGTCTAAGTTTTTCTCAGAGTCTAAGTTTTCCAAACAGGCACCGGGAGACTTCAGAGTTCAGCACAGTAGGGATTTATTGTCGACAACAAAGCCCGAGATCTGAACGAGGCCAAAACTTGAACAGTTCTGACTAAACAATGCACGGGTTCCATCTTTTATAACCCAAAATCAGCATCTGCCTGCCCCCTAGCATCTGTCCCTAACCAGTTCAATTATACCACCTTTTATAAGGAGGAGTTTGTCCCTTTGAACTTAATTTGACCTGATGACTTTGTCCTACCTTGTGAGCTTCCACTGAGCAGCTATTATTTATCCCTTATCCTATAGCACCATCTCCTGACCCTATTAGGTTCCAACTCCTCCTTAACACTTTTTAAACAATACTTTCACTTCAAATTACAGCATTAGGTTCTGGTTTCTTAGATTTGGGTTTCCTCTTACTGCATTTTTTTAAATAAAGTATAAAAGATTATATATTTAAAACACAGTATAAAATGTGATATTTGGTTACATTGTTTCATGCTTATTGAGAGGTTACATTTTCCATTACCTTGGATATTTGATCAACACACCTGTCATACTAATCATTGCATATCAGTTGCTTCTACATCTTATTCAGCATTTAATCAGTACATTATATTTACATCATGTGATATCCCAATATTTTATAGCACACCAGGCGCCTGACTTTTGTCAGTCAGCGTCATTACATTTAGCACTTTCATGTGATATACTGAATATAGTATTCACAGCAAACATGGATTGGGCATAACTGAATTTCCAGACAATAAGTTAGTGTTGTAGTTATTTAGATCATCAGGGATACCAATATCAAAGGATGTATAGAAGTGTCATGATGACTTCTCTCACATATAATGGTAGTTTACATGTATAATGAACATAGATCAACAGTGAAGAGAGAAAGAATAGTCAAATATTGCATATTTACAAGGATAATCATGTCTCTTAATAAGTGTGAAAACTGATTCTAGTGATCACGTTGACTTGCGCAGTCACGACACTGTTTACAGTGACAGGAGGTGCAGTGACAGTCTTGCTGCAGCTTCGCCACATGCCTCCATTCAGTGACCATAACGTGCAGAGGTTTACAAAAGACTGAGATATTATTATTGCCGTGCTTTTGATGAGAAGGGGTGGTGACTGAAGACAATTGTATTTGTCATGTTTTCACAGAACACCAACACCTGAGAGTCAGCTGTATGCTGCATTGGATCAACACACAGGGCATTTGCTTCCTGTAGTGAGGGAGATGTGGGCAAACTCTGCTCATAGTCACCTGGATATCTCTTCCATCTGACGGGTATGTCAGGTAAGTTATACACATGGGCAAGCAATATTAGGCTTGGTATTTGATAGAAAATGTATCCAAACCAATATTATAACTCTCTAACTGATTTGGCCTCATTTAAGTCATATTGATACGTGGAAAATGAGAAATAACTTTGTTTAAGCACCAAAAGTACTGAAACAAATATCAGCTCACCCTAAACAAGGAGCTAGAGGCAGTCTGTGTGCTGTATCTTGCTTCGTTCCAGTGATGTTGGTGGAAGGGAAACCCCCCCCAACTTGGGCCATAGACTAAGTGTCAATCCTCTCCCCGTCCAGGCTCTTAAGTTTTACCAATTTCCAAGTTAGTCCAGAGTGTCAAAGTTGTTTCCAGATTCAGAGCTTTTTTCAGAGTCTAAGTTTTTCTCATTCTAAGTTTTCCAAACAGGCACCGGGAGACTTCAGAGTTCAGCACAGTAGAGATTTATTGTCGACAACAAAGCCCGAGATCTGAACGAGGCCAAAACTTGAACAGTTCTGACTAAACAATGCACGGGTTCCATCTTTTATAACCCAAAATCAGCATCTGTCTGCCCCCTAGCATCTGTCCCTAACCAATTCAATTATACCACCTTTTATAAGGAGGAGTTTGTCCCTTTGAACTTAATTTGACCTGATGACTTTGTCCTACCTTGTGAGCTTCCACTGAGCAGCTATTATTTATCCCTTATCCTATAGCGCCATCTCCTGACCCTATTAGGTTCCAACTCCTCCTTAACACTTTTTCAACAATACTTTCACTCCAAATTACAGCATTAGGTTCTGGTTTCTTAGATTTGGGTTTCCTCTTACTGCATTTTTTTAAATAAAGTATAAAAGATTATATATTTAAAACACAGTATAAATTGTGATATTTGGTTACATTGTTTCATGCTTATTGAGAGGTTACATTTTCCATTACCTTGGATATTTGATCAACACACCTGTCATACTAATCATTGCATATCAGTTGCTTCTACATCTTATTCAGCATTTAATCAGTACATTATATTTACATCATGTGATATCCCAATATTTTATAGCACACCAGGCGCCTGACTTTTGTCAGTCAGCGTCATTACATTTAGCACTTTCATGTGACATACTGAATATAGTATTCACAGCAAACATGGATTGGGCATAACTGAATTTCCAGACAATAAGTTAGTGTTGTAGTTATTTAGATCTTCAGGGATACCAATATCAAAGGATGTATAGAAGTGTCATGATGACTTCTCTCACATATAATGGTAGTTTACATGTATAATGAACATAGATCAACAGTGAAGAGAGAAAGAATAGTCAAATATTGCATATTTACAAGGATAATCATGTCTCTTAATAAGTGTGAAAACTGATTCTAGTGATCACGTTGACTTGCGCAGCCACGACACTGTTTACAGTGACAGGAGGTGCAGTGACAGTCTTGCTGCAGCTTCGCCACATGCCTCCATTCAGTGACCATAACGTGCAGAGGTTTACAAAAGACTGAGATATTATTATTGCCGTGCTTTTGATGAGAAGGGGTGGTGACTGAAGACAATTGTATTTGTCATGTTTTCACAGAACACCAACACCTGAGAGTCAGCTGTATGCTGCATTGGATCAACACACAGGGCATTTGCTTCCTGTAGTGAGGGAGATGTGGGCAAACTCTGCTCATAGTCACCTGGATATCTCTTCCATCTGACGGGTATGTCAGGTAAGTTATACACATGGGCAAGCAATATTAGGCTTGGTATTTGATAGAAAATGTATCCAAACCAATATTATAACTCTCTAACTGATTTGGCCTCATTTATGTCATATTGATACGTGGAAAATGAGAAATAACTTTGTTTAAGCACCAAAAGTACTGAAACAAATATCAGCTCACCCTAAACAAGGAGCTAGAGGCAGTCTGTGTGCTGTATCTTGCTTCGTTCCAGTGATGTTGGTGGAAGGGAAACCCCCCCCAACTTGGGCCATAGACTAAGTGTCAATCCTCTCCCCGTCCAGGCTCTTAAGTTTTACCAATTTCCAAGTTAGTCCAGAGTGTCAAAGTTGTTTCCAGATTCAGAGCTTTTTTCAGAGTCTAAGTTTTTCTCAGAGTCTAAGTTTTCCAAACAGGCACCGGGAGACTTCAGAGTTCAGCACAGTAGGGATTTATTGTCGACAACAAAGCCCGAGATCTGAACGAGGCCAAAACTTGAACAGTTCTGACTAAACAATGCACGGGTTCCATCTTTTATAACCCAAAATCAGCATCTGCCTGCCCCCTAGCATCTGTCCCTAACCAGTTCAATTATACCACCTTTTATAAGGAGGAGTTTGTCCCTTTGAACTTAATTTGACCTGATGACTTTGTCCTACCTTGTGAGCTTCCACTGAGCAGCTATTATTTATCCCTTATCCTATAGCACCATCTCCTGACCCTATTAGGTTCCAACTCCTCCTTAACACTTTTTAAACAATACTTTCACTTCAAATTACAGCATTAGGTTCTGGTTTCTTAGATTTGGGTTTCCTCTTACTGCATTTTTTTAAATAAAGTATAAAAGATTATATATTTAAAACACAGTATAAAATGTGATATTTGGTTACATTGTTTCATGCTTATTGAGAGGTTACATTTTCCATTACCTTGGATATTTGATCAACACACCTGTCATACTAATCATTGCATATCAGTTGCTTCTACATCTTATTCAGCATTTAATCAGTACATTATATTTACATCATGTGATATCCCAATATTTTATAGCACACCAGGCGCCTGACTTTTGTCAGTCAGCGTCATTACATTTAGCACTTTCATGTGACATACTGAATATAGTATTCACAGCAAACATGGATTGGGCATAACTGAATTTCCAGACAATAAGTTAGTGTTGTAGTTATTTAGATCTTCAGGGATACCAATATCAAAGGATGTATAGAAGTGTCATGATGACTTCTCTCACATATAATGGTAGTTTACATGTATAATGAACATAGATCAACAGTGAAGAGAGAAAGAATAGTCAAATATTGCATATTTACAAGGATAATCATGTCTCTTAATAAGTGTGAAAACTGATTCTAGTGATCACGTTGACTTGTGCAGTCACGACACTGTTTACAGTGACAGGAGGTGCAGTGACAGTCTTGCTGCAGCTTCGCCACATGCCTCCATTCAGTGACCATAACGTGCAGAGGTTTACAAAAGACTGAGATATTATTATTGCCGTGCTTTTGATGAGAAGGGGTGGTGACTGAAGACAATTGTATTTGTCATGTTTTCACAGAACACCAACACCTGAGAGTCAACTGTATGCTGCATTGGATCTACACACAAAGCATTTGCTTCCTGTAGTGAGGGAGATGTGGGGAAACTCTGCTCATAGTGACCTGGATATCTCTTCCATCTGACGTGTATGTCAGGTAAGTTATACACATGGGCAAGCAATATTAGGCTTGGCATTTGATAGAAAATGTATCCAAACCAATATTATAACTCTCTAACTGATTTGGCCTCATTTAAGTCATATTGATACGTGGAAAATGAGAAATAACTTTGTTTAAGCACCAAAAGTACTGAAACAAATATCAGCTCACCCTAAACAAGGAGCTAGAGGCAGTCTGTGTGCTGTATCTTACTTCGTTCCAGTGATGTTGGTGGAAGGGAAACCCCCCCCAACTTGGGCCCCAGTTAGTCCAGAGTGTCAAAGTTGTTTCCAGATTCAGCGCTTTTTTCAGAGTCTAAGTTTTTCTCAGAGTCTAAGTTTTCCAAACAGGCACCGGGAGACTTCAGAGTTCAGCGCAGTAGAGATTTATTGTCAACAACAAAGCCCGAGATCTGAACGAGGCCAAAACTTGAACAGTTCTGACTAAACAATGCACGGGTTCCATCTTTTATAACCCAAAATCAGCATCTGCCTGCCCCCTAGCATCTGTCCCTAACCAATTCAATTATACCACCTTTTATAAGGAGGAGTTTGTCCCTTTGAACTTAATTTGACCTGATGACTTTGTCCTACCTTGTGAGCTTCCACTGAGCAGCTGTTATTTATCCCTTATCCTATAGCGCCATCTCCTGACCCTATTAGGTTCCAACTCCTCCTTAACACTTTTTAAACAATACTTTCACTCCAAATTACAGCATTAGGTTCTGGTTTCTTAGATCTGGGTTTCCTCTTACTGCATTTTTTTTAAATAAAGTATAAAAGATTAGATATTTAAAACACAGTATAAAATGTGATATTTGGTTACATTTTGGTTACATTGTTTCATGCTTATTGAGGGGTTACATTTTCCATTACCTTGGATATTTGAACAACACGCCCGTCATACTAACCGTAGCGTATCAATTCCTTGTCCGATCTCAATCAGCACTTAAATAATACAATATATTTACACACTGACTTGACATTGACTTTACACATTGACTGCACCGTCACGACAGTTAGTCTGATTATTAAAGTTATATCTGGGAAAGCGAATCATAGAGAGAATCATAATAGAAAAGAATCTAATAAATAAGTCAATGAATAATACAGTAAATCACTATTCACAGGAAAGTTACTATGCCTTTACTGTAACCGAACTTTCATGGCACCATGTTGTCACCCTAACCTGTTAAAAGAAAAGCTGTCCTGGAGAATACACCAGTGAGATTAGACAATGAATATCAATCTCGTGTATTCATTCAGTAGTACAAAACTGGAGACGGGAGGGGATTAGTCAGAATAGAAGCAGGAGGAAACAACTAACCTGGTTCTGTCCAAAACTTAAAAATACATGTTTACTGATTAACATTTTCTGTCATGGTTATTTGTGCGCAATAGAAAACTACAAGGTAAACCAATTGCCTCCTGGCTACATTTCTTTGCTTCACACATGCATGAAATTGATATTGATCTTGTTATCTAAGTCCCAGCCAAAATGAAAAACTCTGTTTATTACGTTGGTCCTTGCCTGCAGTAATTTTCTGCCTAGATCAAGATTCTATTCTTATATAACATGTCGAGAGATGATTTCTGAGTAGTTGGGCTGTTTATTGTATGCAATTCTCAGACCATAGGGTACATAATAGGTTATAATGGTGATAAATCCCAATTAAAAGTGCTACATCTTTAGCAAAAAAGCCAAAGATGAGTCCAAAATTCACTCGTGATTAAGTTGTTCTTACCCACAGCAATATCAGTTACATTGTTAGGTTAACATGGGAACGTGTTTCATTCACATAATAGGTTATAATGGTGATAAATCCCAATTAAAAGTGCTACATCTTTAGCAAAAAAGCCAAAAATGAGTCCAAAATTCACTCGTGATTAAGTTGTTCTTACCCACAGCAATATCAGTTGCATTGTTAGGTTAACATGGGAACGTGTTTCATTTTGAATCAGGAAAGATCACCATGGAAAAAAGAAATGTTCTTTTAAATGGAAGGTAACTTGACTCATCTGTATGACATATCCTAGTCAAGCGTCATTTTAGTGCCACATCTTCTCCTGCTTACTTATGGGACCCTATATGCAACCTTGTGCCAAGAAATTAATTATAACAATATGACACATATCATGGTCATTGGTCTTATTAAATAAATGAATGGATACATGAAGTGTCACCTGTAGTACGTTATCCTCATACTTTTAGAGGTAGTTACCCAAAACTGGGTGACATTACAGGAGTATGGTTTTCCTCACTTGTTGGACACCTACGTTTACAAGGATTGTATTTGAATTGTATTTGATTGTATTTGGAAGAAAGGATTACATGGTCTTTATTGAGAGGTGTCCCATAGCCGGAGGGTTGCATGCATACATGCAACTGCTCATCTTCAATTAACTATGTAAATGGCATACTTCATTAATACGATGATGAATATTTAATAAGAAAAAATAACTATCTAGACCACAGACTGAATCCGTTAATCATACTTAGTGCAGGTCAAAGTACTAACACACAAGTTGTATATCTACATTGCAGATACAAACAGTAAAATGAATTGAGACTAAGGCACATCAGAAAGTCTTTATGCTAACTAAGCTAACACTGGTTATGGTAAACACACACAAAACGCATGTTTTCAATGAAGTTTCTCTGACTAACAAGTGTTCATTTTCGTCTTTTATCAAAATAAGCTCATTTTAGACAAAGGAGGTGGAAATAACTTTTAAAGGCTGGCAGTGATACATTTCAACATAGCTAATATTGAAAACAAATAAACTTGGTGTTCTAGTTTCTCTAACTAACAATTGCTTTTGTAAAAAAATGTTCATTTTAGTGTTCTTTTATAAAAATAAGCTCATTTTAGACATAGGAGGTGATGTGGCACAGAACCAGAATTCAAGGCCACTGGGCCAGATTTAAAGTTATTTTTAGCAGTGGTCAATCAGTCAGAAAAACTTAGTAGATGAGTCCAAAAATGAGTCAAAAGGAGTCAGGAAAGGCAGCCTCTGCAGTTGAGCTCAAGTAGTCTTCAGGAGTCAGAGTTCAGAGCAGCAAAAACCTTTAATGCCAGCAGCAAAGGGAGAACAATCTATCTGCACATTACATACAGTCAGAGAGTTCTGAGCTTCCCTAAGGGCTCCACCTGTTTTCCCTTCATCACAACATCAAATGACCAATCGATTTATCTTGCAACATTACACCATTATAATTCATTGATCAACTTTAGTACCTAAACATTTACATCCTCAGAGTGGGGCTTCTGGGAATTTTCCACTTGCCTGAACATGCCTGGGCATGTTCTTCTTCTTTAATGCTATGTTATATACTCCTGACACCAGTATCTTTTAAATTTGTCTGAACATGCCTGGGCATGTTCTTCTTCTTATTTTTTAATCTAAGTTGCTTCTTATTATTACACCCTTATTTCTCAACTCTCCTTTGCTGCCTTTTTTTAAAAATTACAAGTGTTTAAATTACAGTGTTTAATGTAAGTGCACTTGTTTTAACACAAAGAATACATGTGATACAGTGAGGGTCACACACACAGTTATACTTTGGTATAGTGAAGAGTAACTATCTATTCTTGATTAAAATCCCTTTTTATCCTATCCTTCGTTATCAAAAAATTTAATCAACACATCACACTCCAGCATATTCCCAGTGATTCCAGTGATTCTTCATTATTCATATAGTCACAGTGTTTAAATCAGTAATAGCAGTTTGCACATTGAAGCACAACACTTGTCTATTACACAATTTTCACCGACTGGCAGATGAAAATTTCTTCACTGGAAACACTCGGAAAAGGTAAACACACTGCACTGCATGTTTTGAATGAAGTTTCTTGACTAACAAGTCTTTTGCAACAAACGTTCATTTTAGTCTTCTTTTATCAAAATAAGCTCATTGTAGACATAGGAGGTGAAAATAATTTTTAACGGCTGGCAGTATTAAATTTCAACATAGCTAATACCGAGAACAAGTAAACTTGGTGTTTTAGTTGTTTTTATTAATGTTCCTCTGACTAACAAGTGTTTTTTTTTAACAAATGTTCATTTTAGTCTTCTCTTTTCAAAATAGGCTCATTTTAGACATAGGAAGTCAAAACAATTTTCAAAGGCTGGCAGATGAAAATGTCTTCACTGGAAACACTCGGAAAAGGTAAACACACGCGTGTTTTGAATGAAGTTTCTCTGACTAAATAGTCTTTTGCAACAAATGTTCATTTTAGTCTTCTTTTATCAAAATAAGCTCATTTTAGACATAGGAGGTGGAAATGCTTCCCAAAATCTTGCAGATGAAAACTTCTTCACTGTTCTATTCCTATTGTTTATTTCTATTTTCTTCAATGTACACAGAGAGTCAAGTTTCACCGAGTCAAATTCCTTGTTTGCTTGTTCAAACTTGGCCAATAAAGTTGATTCTGATTCTTCTTCTGATTCTTGATTCTGATTGTCTTCTTTTATCAAAATAAGCTAATTTTAGACATTTGAGGTGGAAGGTTTCCCCAAAGACTGGCAGATGAAAACTTCTTCACTGGAAACACTGGGAATGGGTAAACACACTGCATTGCATGTTTTGAATGAAGTTTCTCTGACTAATAAGGTTTTTGTAACAAATGTTCATTTTAGTCTTCTCTTTTCAAAATGATCTAATTTGTCAAAATAATCTCATATTAGACATAGGACGTGGAAAAAAATTTTAAATGCTGGCAGAGATAAATTGCAACATAGCAAATACTGAGAACAGGTAAACTTGGTGTTTTAGTTGTTTTGAATGAAGTTTCTCTGACTAACAAGTGTTTTAACATGTTCACTTTAGTCTTTTATCAAAATAAAATCGTATGACACAGGAGGTGAAAACTATTTTCACAAAGACAATAGCAAACACTAAGATCAATGTAAGCAAGGTGTTTTAGTTGTTTTGAATGAAGTTTATCTGACTAACTAGTGTTTTTGTAACAAATGCTAATTTCAGTCTTCTCTTTTAAGAGCTCCTTTTGCACATAGGAGGTAGAAGGGTTCCCCAAAGGCTGGTAGATGCAAACTCTTCACTGGAAACACTTACAATAGGTAAACACACTGCATTTCATGAGGTAAATCATGTTTCTATTGTCTAACAGCTGTTCATTAAATAAGTGTCATTTTTGGCTTTCTTTCTTCAAACTAAGCTCGTTTCTGACATTGGAGCTAAAATAAGTACTCACAGGCTGACAGCTGTATATTTCAACATGGAAAGCCTTGAGAACTACTAAACATGATGTGTAGTTGTTTTGAATTAGGTTTGCACAACAAAAAAATGTTTATTTAATAAGTGTGATTTTTGGCTTTCTTTCCTCAAACTAAGCTCGTTTCTGACATTGGAGCTAGAATAAGTACTCATAGGCTGACAGCTGTATATTTCATTTCGTTACTGACAGAGGAGATGGAAGGCCGGCAGACTGAAACTTCTTCACTGGAAACACTTACAATAGGTAAACACACTGAATTTCATGAAGTGAATCACGTTTCTATTGTCTAACAGGTTTTCATTAAACAAGTGTCCATTTTAGCGTTCTCTCCTCAAACTAAGCTCGTTTCTGACATTGGAGCTAGAATAAGCACTCACAGGCTGACAGCTGTATGTTTCAACATGGAAAGCCTTGAGAACTACTAAACATGATGTGTAGTTGTTTTGAATGAGGTTTGCACAACAAAAAACTGTTTATTTAATAAGTGTCCATTTTAGCTTTCTCTCCTCAAACTAAGCACGTTTCTGACATTGGAGCTAGAATAAGCACTCACAGGCTGACAGCTGTATATTTCAATATGGAAAGCCTTGAGAACTACTAAACATGATGTTTAGTTGTTTTAAATGAAGTTTTCACAACTAAAAAACTGTTTATAAACAAGTGTCCATTTTAGCTTTCTCTCCTCAAACTAAGCACGTTTCTGACATTGGAGCTACAATAAGCACTCACAGGCTGACAGCTGTTCATTAAATAAGTGTCATTTTTGGCTTTTCAACATGGAAAGCCTTGAGAACTACTAAACATGATGTGTAGTTGTTTTGAATGTGGTTTGCATAACAAAAAAATGTTTATTAAATAAGTGTCATTTTTGGCTTTCTTTCCTCAAACTAAGCTCCTTTCTGACATTGGAGCTAGAATAAGTACTCACAGACTGACAGCTGCATGTTTCATTTCGGTACTGACAGAGGAGATGGAAGGCCAGCAGACTGAAACTTCTTCACTGGAAACACTTACAATAGGTAAACACACTGAATTTCATGAAGTGAATCATGTTTCTATTGTCTAACAGGTGTTCATTAAAAAAGTGTTCATTTTAGCGTTCTTTCCTCAAACTAAGCTCGTTTCTGACATTGGAGCTAAAATAAGTACTCACAGGCTGACAGCTGTATGTTTCAACATGGAAAGCCTTGAGAACTACTAAACATGATGTGTAGTTGTTTTGAATGAGGTTTGCATAACAAAAAAATGTTTATTTAATAAGTGCCATTTTTGGCTTTTTTTCCTCAAACTAAGCACGTTTCTGACATTGGAGCTAGAATAAGCACTCACAGGCTGACAGCTGTATATTTCAACATGGAAAGCCTTGAGAACTACTAAACATGATGTGTAGTTGTTTTGAATGTGGTTTGCATAACAAAAAAATGTTTATTAAATAAGTGTCATTTTTGGCTTTCTTTCCTCAAACTAAGCTCCTTTCTGACATTGGAGCTAGAATAAGTACTCACAGACTGACAGCTGCATGTTTCATTTCGGTTCTGACAGAGGAGATGGAAGGCCAGCAGACTGAAACTTCTTCACTGGAAACACTTACAATAGGTAAACACACTGAATTTCATGAAGTGAATCATGTTTCTATTGTCTAACAGGTGTTCATTAAAAAAGTGTTCATTTTAGCGTTCTTTCCTCAAACTAAGCTCGTTTCTGACATTGGAGCTAAAATAAGTACTCACAGGCTGACAGCTGTATATTTCAACATGGAAAGCCTTGAGAACTACTAAACATGATGTGTAGTTGTTTTGAATGAGGTTTGCATAACAAAAAAATGTTTATTAAATAATTGCCATTTTTGGATTTTTTTCCTCAAACTAAGCTTGTTTCTGACATTGGAGCTAGAAGGAGTACTCACAGGCTGACAGCTGTATGTTTCAATATGGAAAGCCTTGAGAACTACTAAACATGATGTTTAGTTGTTTTAAATGAAGTTTTCACAACTAAAAAACTGTTTATAAACAAGTGTCCATTTTAGCTTTCTCTCCTCAAACTAAGCACGTTTCTGACATTGGAGCTAGAATAAGCACTCACAGGCTGACAGCTGTATGTTTCAACATGGAAAGCCTTGAGAACTACTAAACATGATGTTTAGTTGTTTTAAATGAAGTTTTCACAACTAAAAAACTGTTTATAAACAAGTGTCCATTTTAGCTTTCTCTCCTCAAACTAAGCACGTTTCTGACATTGGAGCTAGAATAAGCACTCACAGGCTGACAGCTGTATATTTCAACATGGAAAGCCTTGAGAACTACTAAACATGATGTGTAGTTGTTTTGAATGTGGTTTGCATAACAAAAAAATGTTTATTAAATAAGTGTCATTTTTGGCTTTCTTTCCTCAAACTAAGCTCCTTTCTGACATTGGAGCTAGAATAAGTACTCACAGACTGACAGCTGCATGTTTCATTTCGGTTCTGACAGAGGAGATGGAAGGCCAGCAGACTGAAACTTCTTCACTGGAAACACTTACAATAGGTAAACACACTGAATTTCATGAAGTGAATCATGTTTCTATTGTCTAACAGGTGTTCATTAAAAAAGTGTTCATTTTAGCGTTCTTTCCTCAAACTAAGCTCGTTTCTGACATTGGAGCTAAAATAAGTACTCACAGGCTGACAGCTGTATATTTCAACATGGAAAGCCTTGAGAACTACTAAACATGATGTGTAGTTGTTTTGAATGAGGTTTGCATAACAAAAAAATGTTTATTAAATAATTGCCATTTTTGGATTTTTTTCCTCAAACTAAGCTTGTTTCTGACATTGGAGCTAGAAGGAGTACTCACAGGCTGACAGCTGTATGTTTCAATATGGAAAGCCTTGAGAACTACTAAACATGATGTTTAGTTGTTTTAAATGAAGTTTTCACAACTAAAAAACTGTTTATAAACAAGTGTCCATTTTAGCTTTCTCTCCTCAAACTAAGCACGTTTCTGACATTGGAGCTAGAATAAGCACTCACAGGCTGACAGCTGTATGTTTCAACATGGAAAGCCTTGAGAACTACTAAACATGATGTTTAGTTGTTTTAAATGAAGTTTTCACAACTAAAAAACTGTTTATAAACAAGTGTCCATTTTAGCTTTCTCTCCTCAAACTAAGCACGTTTCTGACATTGGAGCTAGAATAAGCACTCACAGGCTGACAGCTGTATATTTCAACATGGAAAGCCTTGAGAACTACTAAACATGATGTGTAGTTGTTTTGAATGTGGTTTGCATAACAAAAAAATGTTTATTAAATAAGTGTCATTTTTGGCTTTCTTTCCTCAAACTAAGCTCCTTTCTGACATTGGAGCTAGAATAAGTACTCACAGACTGACAGCTGCATGTTTCATTTCGGTTCTGACAGAGGAGATGGAAGGCCAGCAGACTGAAACTTCTTCACTGGAAACACTTACAATAGGTAAACACACTGAATTTCATGAAGTGAATCATGTTTCTATTGTCTAACAGGTGTTCATTAAAAAAGTGTTCATTTTAGCGTTCTTTCCTCAAACTAAGCTCGTTTCTGACATTGGAGCTAAAATAAGTACTCACAGGCTGACAGCTGTATATTTCAACATGGAAAGCCTTGAGAACTACTAAACATGATGTGTAGTTGTTTTGAATGAGGTTTGCATAACAAAAAAATGTTTATTAAATAATTGCCATTTTTGGATTTTTTTCCTCAAACTAAGCTTGTTTCTGACATTGGAGCTAGAAGGAGTACTCACAGGCTGACAGCTGTATGTTTCAATATGGAAAGCCTTGAGAACTACTAAACATGATGTTTAGTTGTTTTAAATGAAGTTTTCACAACTAAAAAACTGTTTATAAACAAGTGTCCATTTTAGCTTTCTCTCCTCAAACTAAGCACGTTTCTGACATTGGAGCTAGAATAAGCACTCACAGGCTGACAGCTGTATGTTTCAACATGGAAAGCCTTGAGAACTACTAAACATGATGTTTAGTTGTTTTAAATGAAGTTTTCACAACTAAAAAACTGTTTATAAACAAGTGTCCATTTTAGCTTTCTCTCCTCAAACTAAGCACGTTTCTGACATTGGAGCTAGAATAAGCACTCACAGGCTGACAGCTGTATATTTCAACATGGAAAGCCTTGAGAACTACTAAACATGATGTGTAGTTGTTTTGAATGTGGTTTGCATAACAAAAAAATGTTTATTAAATAAGTGTCATTTTTGGCTTTCTTTCCTCAAACTAAGCTCCTTTCTGACATTGGAGCTAGAATAAGTACTCACAGACTGACAGCTGCATGTTTCATTTCGGTTCTGACAGAGGAGATGGAAGGCCAGCAGACTGAAACTTCTTCACTGGAAACACTTACAATAGGTAAACACACTGAATTTCATGAAGTGAATCATGTTTCTATTGTCTAACAGGTGTTCATTAAAAAAGTGTTCATTTTAGCGTTCTTTCCTCAAACTAAGCTCGTTTCTGACATTGGAGCTAAAATAAGTACTCACAGGCTGACAGCTGTATATTTCAACATGGAAAGCCTTGAGAACTACTAAACATGATGTGTAGTTGTTTTGAATGAGGTTTGCATAACAAAAAAATGTTTATTAAATAATTGCCATTTTTGGATTTTTTTCCTCAAACTAAGCTTGTTTCTGACATTGGAGCTAGAAGGAGTACTCACAGGCTGACAGCTGTATGTTTCAATATGGAAAGCCTTGAGAACTACTAAACATGATGTTTAGTTGTTTTAAATGAAGTTTTCACAACTAAAAAACTGTTTATAAACAAGTGTCCATTTTAGCTTTCTCTCCTCAAACTAAGCACGTTTCTGACATTGGAGCTAGAATAAGCACTCACAGGCTGACAGCTGTATGTTTCAACATGGAAAGCCTTGAGAACTACTAAACATGATGTTTAGTTGTTTTAAATGAAGTTTTCACAACTAAAAAACTGTTTATAAACAAGTGTCCATTTTAGCTTTCTCTCCTCAAACTAAGCACGTTTCTGACATTGGAGCTAGAATAAGCACTCACAGGCTGACAGCTGTATATTTCAACATGGAAAGCCTTGAGAACTACTAAACATGATGTGTAGTTGTTTTGAATGTGGTTTGCATAACAAAAAAATGTTTATTAAATAAGTGTCATTTTTGGCTTTCTTTCCTCAAACTAAGCTCCTTTCTGACATTGGAGCTAGAATAAGTACTCACAGACTGACAGCTGCATGTTTCATTTCGGTACTGACAGAGGAGATGGAAGGCCAGCAGACTGAAACTTCTTCACTGGAAACACTTACAATAGGTAAACACACTGAATTTCATGAAGTGAATCATGTTTCTATTGTCTAACAGGTGTTCATTAAAAAAGTGTTCATTTTAGCGTTCTTTCCTCAAACTAAGCTCGTTTCTGACATTGGAGCTAAAATAAGTACTCACAGGCTGACAGCTGTATATTTCAACATGGAAAGCCTTGAGAACTACTAAACATGATGTGTAGTTGTTTTGAATGTGGTTTGCATAACAAAAAAATGTTTATTAAATAAGTGTCATTTTTGGCTTTCTTTCCTCAATCTAAGCTCCTTTCTGACATTGGAGCTAGAATAAGTACTCACAGACTGACAGCTGCATGTTTCATTTCGGTACTGACAGAGGAGATGGAAGGCCAGCAGACTGAAACTTCTTCACTGGAAACACTTACAATAGGTAAACACACTGAATTTCATGAAGTGAATCATGTTTCTATTGTCTAACAGGTGTTCATTAAAAAAGTGTTCATTTTAGCGTTCTTTCCTCAAACTAAGCTCGTTTCTGACATTGGAGCTAAAATAAGTACTCACAGGCTGACAGCTGTATATTTCAACATGGAAAGCCTTGAGAACTACTAAACATGATGTGTAGTTGTTTTGAATGTGGTTTGCATAACAAAAAAATGTTTATTAAATAAGTGTCATTTTTGGCTTTCTTTCCTCAAACTAAGCTTGTTTCTGACATTGGAGCTAAAATAAGTACTCACAGGCTGACAGCTGTATATTTCAACATGGAAAGCCTTGAGAACTACTAAACATGATGTGTAGTTGTTTTGAATGTGGTTTGCATAACAAAAAAATGTTTATTAAGTAAGTGTCATTTTTGGCTTTCTTTCCTCAAACTAAGCTCCTTTCTGACATTGGAGCTAGAATAAGTACTCACAGACTGACAGCTGCATGTTTCATTTCGGTACTGACAGAGGAGATGGAAGGCCAGCAGACTGAAACTTCTTCACTGGAAACACTTACAATAGGTAAACACACTGAATTTCATGAAGTGAATCATGTTTCTATTGTCTAACAGGTGTTCATTAAAAAAGTGTTCATTTTAGCGTTCTTTCCTCAAACTAAGCTCGTTTCTGACATTGGAGCTAAAATAAGTACTCACAGGCTGACAGCTGTATATTTCAACATGGAAAGCCTTGAGAACTACTAAACATGATGTGTAGTTGTTTTGAATGAGGTTTGCATAACAAAAAAATGTTTATTAAATAATTGCCATTTTTGGATTTTTTTCCTCAAACTAAGCTTGTTTCTGACATTGGAGCTAGAAGGAGTACTCACAGGCTGACAGCTGTATGTTTCAATATGGAAAGCCTTGAGAACTACTAAACATGATGTTTAGTTGTTTTAAATGAAGTTTTCACAACTAAAAAACTGTTTATAAACAAGTGTCCATTTTAGCTTTCTCTCCTCAAACTAAGCACGTTTCTGACATTGGAGCTAGAATAAGCACTCACAGGCTGACAGCTGTATGTTTCAACATGGAAAGCCTTGAGAACTACTAAACATGATGTTTAGTTGTTTTAAATGAAGTTTTCACAACTAAAAAACTGTTTATAAACAAGTGTCCATTTTAGCTTTCTCTCCTCAAACTAAGCACGTTTCTGACATTGGAGCTAGAATAAGCACTCACAGGCTGACAGCTGTATATTTCAACATGGAAAGCCTTGAGAACTACTAAACATGATGTGTAGTTGTTTTGAATGTGGTTTGCATAACAAAAAAATGTTTATTAAATAAGTGTCATTTTTGGCTTTCTTTCCTCAAACTAAGCTCCTTTCTGACATTGGAGCTAGAATAAGTACTCACAGACTGACAGCTGCATGTTTCATTTCGGTTCTGACAGAGGAGATGGAAGGCCAGCAGACTGAAACTTCTTCACTGGAAACACTTACAATAGGTAAACACACTGAATTTCATGAAGTGAATCATGTTTCTATTGTCTAACAGGTGTTCATTAAAAAAGTGTTCATTTTAGCGTTCTTTCCTCAAACTAAGCTCGTTTCTGACATTGGAGCTAAAATAAGTACTCACAGGCTGACAGCTGTATATTTCAACATGGAAAGCCTTGAGAACTACTAAACATGATGTGTAGTTGTTTTGAATGAGGTTTGCATAACAAAAAAATGTTTATTAAATAATTGCCATTTTTGGATTTTTTTCCTCAAACTAAGCTTGTTTCTGACATTGGAGCTAGAAGGAGTACTCACAGGCTGACAGCTGTATGTTTCAATATGGAAAGCCTTGAGAACTACTAAACATGATGTTTAGTTGTTTTAAATGAAGTTTTCACAACTAAAAAACTGTTTATAAACAAGTGTCCATTTTAGCTTTCTCTCCTCAAACTAAGCACGTTTCTGACATTGGAGCTAGAATAAGCACTCACAGGCTGACAGCTGTATGTTTCAACATGGAAAGCCTTGAGAACTACTAAACATGATGTTTAGTTGTTTTAAATGAAGTTTTCACAACTAAAAAACTGTTTATAAACAAGTGTCCATTTTAGCTTTCTCTCCTCAAACTAAGCACGTTTCTGACATTGGAGCTAGAATAAGCACTCACAGGCTGACAGCTGTATATTTCAACATGGAAAGCCTTGAGAACTACTAAACATGATGTGTAGTTGTTTTGAATGTGGTTTGCATAACAAAAAAATGTTTATTAAATAAGTGTCATTTTTGGCTTTCTTTCCTCAAACTAAGCTCCTTTCTGACATTGGAGCTAGAATAAGTACTCACAGACTGACAGCTGCATGTTTCATTTCGGTTCTGACAGAGGAGATGGAAGGCCAGCAGACTGAAACTTCTTCACTGGAAACACTTACAATAGGTAAACACACTGAATTTCATGAAGTGAATCATGTTTCTATTGTCTAACAGGTGTTCATTAAAAAAGTGTTCATTTTAGCGTTCTTTCCTCAAACTAAGCTCGTTTCTGACATTGGAGCTAAAATAAGTACTCACAGGCTGACAGCTGTATATTTCAACATGGAAAGCCTTGAGAACTACTAAACATGATGTGTAGTTGTTTTGAATGAGGTTTGCATAACAAAAAAATGTTTATTAAATAATTGCCATTTTTGGATTTTTTTCCTCAAACTAAGCTTGTTTCTGACATTGGAGCTAGAAGGAGTACTCACAGGCTGACAGCTGTATGTTTCAATATGGAAAGCCTTGAGAACTACTAAACATGATGTTTAGTTGTTTTAAATGAAGTTTTCACAACTAAAAAACTGTTTATAAACAAGTGTCCATTTTAGCTTTCTCTCCTCAAACTAAGCACGTTTCTGACATTGGAGCTAGAATAAGCACTCACAGGCTGACAGCTGTATGTTTCAACATGGAAAGCCTTGAGAACTACTAAACATGATGTTTAGTTGTTTTAAATGAAGTTTTCACAACTAAAAAACTGTTTATAAACAAGTGTCCATTTTAGCTTTCTCTCCTCAAACTAAGCACGTTTCTGACATTGGAGCTAGAATAAGCACTCACAGGCTGACAGCTGTATATTTCAACATGGAAAGCCTTGAGAACTACTAAACATGATGTGTAGTTGTTTTGAATGTGGTTTGCATAACAAAAAAATGTTTATTAAATAAGTGTCATTTTTGGCTTTCTTTCCTCAAACTAAGCTCCTTTCTGACATTGGAGCTAGAATAAGTACTCACAGACTGACAGCTGCATGTTTCATTTCGGTTCTGACAGAGGAGATGGAAGGCCAGCAGACTGAAACTTCTTCACTGGAAACACTTACAATAGGTAAACACACTGAATTTCATGAAGTGAATCATGTTTCTATTGTCTAACAGGTGTTCATTAAAAAAGTGTTCATTTTAGCGTTCTTTCCTCAAACTAAGCTCGTTTCTGACATTGGAGCTAAAATAAGTACTCACAGGCTGACAGCTGTATATTTCAACATGGAAAGCCTTGAGAACTACTAAACATGATGTGTAGTTGTTTTGAATGAGGTTTGCATAACAAAAAAATGTTTATTAAATAATTGCCATTTTTGGATTTTTTTCCTCAAACTAAGCTTGTTTCTGACATTGGAGCTAGAAGGAGTACTCACAGGCTGACAGCTGTATGTTTCAATATGGAAAGCCTTGAGAACTACTAAACATGATGTTTAGTTGTTTTAAATGAAGTTTTCACAACTAAAAAACTGTTTATAAACGAGTGTCCATTTTAGCTTTCTCTCCTCAAACTAAGCACGTTTCTGACATTGGAGCTAGAATAAGCACTCACAGGCTGACAGCTGTATGTTTCAACATGGAAAGCCTTGAGAACTACTAAACATGATGTTTAGTTGTTTTAAATGAAGTTTTCACAACTAAAAAACTGTTTATAAACAAGTGTCCATTTTAGCTTTCTCTCCTCAAACTAAGCACGTTTCTGACATTGGAGCTAGAATAAGCACTCACAGGCTGACAGCTGTATATTTCAACATGGAAAGCCTTGAGAACTACTAAACATGATGTGTAGTTGTTTTGAATGTGGTTTGCATAACAAAAAAATGTTTATTAAATAAGTGTCATTTTTGGCTTTCTTTCCTCAAACTAAGCTCCTTTCTGACATTGGAGCTAGAATAAGTACTCACAGACTGACAGCTGCATGTTTCATTTCGGTTCTGACAGAGGAGATGGAAGGCCAGCAGACTGAAACTTCTTCACTGGAAACACTTACAATAGGTAAACACACTGAATTTCATGAAGTGAATCATGTTTCTATTGTCTAACAGGTGTTCATTAAAAAAGTGTTCATTTTAGCGTTCTTTCCTCAAACTAAGCTCGTTTCTGACATTGGAGCTAAAATAAGTACTCACAGGCTGACAGCTGTATATTTCAACATGGAAAGCCTTGAGAACTACTAAACATGATGTGTAGTTGTTTTGAATGAGGTTTGCATAACAAAAAAATGTTTATTAAATAATTGCCATTTTTGGATTTTTTTCCTCAAACTAAGCTTGTTTCTGACATTGGAGCTAGAAGGAGTACTCACAGGCTGACAGCTGTATGTTTCAATATGGAAAGCCTTGAGAACTACTAAACATGATGTTTAGTTGTTTTAAATGAAGTTTTCACAACTAAAAAACTGTTTATAAACAAGTGTCCATTTTAGCTTTCTCTCCTCAAACTAAGCACGTTTCTGACATTGGAGCTAGAATAAGCACTCACAGGCTGACAGCTGTATGTTTCAACATGGAAAGCCTTGAGAACTACTAAACATGATGTTTAGTTGTTTTAAATGAAGTTTTCACAACTAAAAAACTGTTTATAAACAAGTGTCCATTTTAGCTTTCTCTCCTCAAACTAAGCACGTTTCTGACATTGGAGCTAGAATAAGCACTCACAGGCTGACAGCTGTATATTTCAACATGGAAAGCCTTGAGAACTACTAAACATGATGTGTAGTTGTTTTGAATGTGGTTTGCATAACAAAAAAATGTTTATTAAATAAGTGTCATTTTTGGCTTTCTTTCCTCAAACTAAGCTCCTTTCTGACATTGGAGCTAGAATAAGTACTCACAGACTGACAGCTGCATGTTTCATTTCGGTTCTGACAGAGGAGATGGAAGGCCAGCAGACTGAAACTTCTTCACTGGAAACACTTACAATAGGTAAACACACTGAATTTCATGAAGTGAATCATGTTTCTATTGTCTAACAGGTGTTCATTAAAAAAGTGTTCATTTTAGCGTTCTTTCCTCAAACTAAGCTCGTTTCTGACATTGGAGCTAAAATAAGTACTCACAGGCTGACAGCTGTATATTTCAACATGGAAAGCCTTGAGAACTACTAAACATGATGTGTAGTTGTTTTGAATGAGGTTTGCATAACAAAAAAATGTTTATTAAATAATTGCCATTTTTGGATTTTTTTCCTCAAACTAAGCTTGTTTCTGACATTGGAGCTAGAAGGAGTACTCACAGGCTGACAGCTGTATGTTTCAATATGGAAAGCCTTGAGAACTACTAAACATGATGTTTAGTTGTTTTAAATGAAGTTTTCACAACTAAAAAACTGTTTATAAACAAGTGTCCATTTTAGCTTTCTCTCCTCAAACTAAGCACGTTTCTGACATTGGAGCTAGAATAAGCACTCACAGGCTGACAGCTGTATGTTTCAACATGGAAAGCCTTGAGAACTACTAAACATGATGTTTAGTTGTTTTAAATGAAGTTTTCACAACTAAAAAACTGTTTATAAACAAGTGTCCATTTTAGCTTTCTCTCCTCAAACTAAGCACGTTTCTGACATTGGAGCTAGAATAAGCACTCACAGGCTGACAGCTGTATATTTCAACATGGAAAGCCTTGAGAACTACTAAACATGATGTGTAGTTGTTTTGAATGTGGTTTGCATAACAAAAAAATGTTTATTAAATAAGTGTCATTTTTGGCTTTCTTTCCTCAAACTAAGCTCCTTTCTGACATTGGAGCTAGAATAAGTACTCACAGACTGACAGCTGCATGTTTCATTTCGGTACTGACAGAGGAGATGGAAGGCCAGCAGACTGAAACTTCTTCACTGGAAACACTTACAATAGGTAAACACACTGAATTTCATGAAGTGAATCATGTTTCTATTGTCTAACAGGTGTTCATTAAAAAAGTGTTCATTTTAGCGTTCTTTCCTCAAACTAAGCTCGTTTCTGACATTGGAGCTAAAATAAGTACTCACAGGCTGACAGCTGTATATTTCAACATGGAAAGCCTTGAGAACTACTAAACATGATGTGTAGTTGTTTTGAATGTGGTTTGCATAACAAAAAAATGTTTATTAAATAAGTGTCATTTTTGGCTTTCTTTCCTCAATCTAAGCTCCTTTCTGACATTGGAGCTAGAATAAGTACTCACAGACTGACAGCTGCATGTTTCATTTCGGTACTGACAGAGGAGATGGAAGGCCAGCAGACTGAAACTTCTTCACTGGAAACACTTACAATAGGTAAACACACTGAATTTCATGAAGTGAATCATGTTTCTATTGTCTAACAGGTGTTCATTAAAAAAGTGTTCATTTTAGCGTTCTTTCCTCAAACTAAGCTCGTTTCTGACATTGGAGCTAAAATAAGTACTCACAGGCTGACAGCTGTATATTTCAACATGGAAAGCCTTGAGAACTACTAAACATGATGTGTAGTTGTTTTGAATGTGGTTTGCATAACAAAAAAATGTTTATTAAATAAGTGTCATTTTTGGCTTTCTTTCCTCAAACTAAGCTCCTTTCTGACATTGGAGCTAAAATAAGTACTCACAGGCTGACAGCTGTATATTTCAACATGGAAAGCCTTGAGAACTACTAAACATGATGTGTAGTTGTTTTGAATGTGGTTTGCATAACAAAAAAATGTTTATTAAATAAGTGTCATTTTTGGCTTTCTTTCCTCAAACTAAGCTCCTTTCTGACATTGGAGCTAGAATAAGTACTCACAGACTGACAGCTGCATGTTTCATTTCGGTTCTGACAGAGGAGATGGAAGGCCAGCAGACTGAAACTTCTTCACTGGAAACACTTACAATAGGTAAACACACTGAATTTCATGAAGTGAATCATGTTTCTATTGTCTAACAGGTGTTCATTAAAAAAGTGTTCATTTTAGCGTTCTTTCCTCAAACTAAGCTCGTTTCTGACATTGGAGCTAAAATAAGTACTCACAGGCTGACAGCTGTATATTTCAACATGGAAAGCCTTGAGAACTACTAAACATGATGTGTAGTTGTTTTGAATGAGGTTTGCATAACAAAAAAATGTTTATTAAATAATTGCCATTTTTGGATTTTTTTCCTTAAACTAAGCTTGTTTCTGACATTGGAGCTAGAAGGAGTACTCACAGGCTGACAGCTGTATGTTTCAATATGGAAAGCCTTGAGAACTACTAAACATGATGTTTAGTTGTTTTAAATGAAGTTTTCACAACTAAAAAACTGTTTATAAACAAGTGTCCATTTTAGCTTTCTCTCCTCAAACTAAGCACGTTTCTAACATTGGAGCTAGAATAAGCACTCACAGGCTGACAGCTGTATATTTCAACATGGAAAGCCTTGAGAACTACTAAACATGATGTGTAGTTGTTTTGAATGTGGTTTGCATAACAAAAAAATGTTTATTAAATAAGTGTCATTTTTGGCTTTCTTTCCTCAAACTAAGCTCCTTTCTGACATTGGAGCTAGAATAAGTACTCACAGACTGACAGCTGCATGTTTCATTTCGGTACTGACAGAGGAGATGGAAGGCCAGCAGACTGAAACTTCTTCACTGGAAACACTTACAATAGGTAAACACACTGAATTTCATGAAGTGAATCATGTTTCTATTGTCTAACAGGTGTTCATTAAAAAAGTGTTCATTTTAGCGTTCTTTCCTCAAACTAAGCTCGTTTCTGACATTGGAGCTAAAATAAGTACTCACAGGCTGACAGCTGTATATTTCAACATGGAAAGCCTTGAGAACTACTAAACATGATGTGTAGTTGTTTTGAATGTGGTTTGCATAACAAAAAAATGTTTATTAAATAAGTGTCATTTTTGGCTTTCTTTCCTCAAACTAAGCTCCTTTCTGACATTGGAGCTAAAATAAGTACTCACAGGCTGACAGCTGTATATTTCAACATGGAAAGCCTTGAGAACTACTAAACATGATGTGTAGTTGTTTTGAATGTGGTTTGCATAACAAAAAAATGTTTATTAAATAAGTGTCATTTTTGGCTTTCTTTCCTCAAACTAAGCTCCTTTCTGACATTGGAGCTAGAATAAGTACTCACAGACTGACAGCTGCATGTTTCATTTCGGTACTGACAGAGGAGATGGAAGGCCAGCAGACTGAAACTTCTTCACTGGAAACACTTACAATAGGTAAACACACTGAATTTCATGAAGTGAATCATGTTTCTATTGTCTAACAGGTGTTCATTAAAAAAGTGTTCATTTTAGCGTTCTTTCCTCAAACTAAGCTCGTTTCTGACATTGGAGCTAAAATAAGTACTCACAGGCTGACAGCTGTATATTTCAACATGGAAAGCCTTGAGAACTACTAAACATGATGTGTAGTTGTTTTGAATGTGGTTTGCATAACAAAAAAATGTTTATTAAATAAGTGTCATTTTTGGCTTTCTTTCCTCAAACTAAGCTTGTTTCTGACATTGGAGCTAAAATAAGTACTCACAGGCTGACAGCTGTATATTTCAACATGGAAAGCCTTGAGAACTACTAAACATGATGTGTAGTTGTTTTGAATGTGGTTTGCATAACAAAAAAATGTTTATTAAGTAAGTGTCATTTTTGGCTTTCTTTCCTCAAACTAAGCTCCTTTCTGACATTGGAGCTAGAATAAGTACTCACAGACTGACAGCTGCATGTTTCATTTCGGTACTGACAGAGGAGATGGAAGGCCAGCAGACTGAAACTTCTTCACTGGAAACACTTACAATAGGTAAACACACTGAATTTCATGAAGTGAATCATGTTTCTATTGTCTAACAGGTGTTCATTAAAAAAGTGTTCATTTTAGCGTTCTTTCCTCAAACTAAGCTCGTTTCTGACATTGGAGCTAGAATAAGCACTCACAGGCTGACAGCTGTATATTTCAACATGGAAAGCCTTGAGAACTACTAAACATGATGTTTAGTTGTTTTAAATGAAGTTTTCACAACTAAAAAACTGTTTATAAACAAGTGTCCATTTTAGCTTTCTCTCCTCAAACTAAGCACGTTTCTGACATTGGAGCTAGAATAAGCACTCACAGGCTGACAGCTGTATGTTTCAACATGGAAAGCCTTGAGAACTACTAAACATGATGTTTAGTTGTTTTAAATGAAGTTTTCACAACTAAAAAACTGTTTATAAACAAGTGTCCATTTTAGCTTTCTCTCCTCAAACTAAGCACGTTTCTGACATTGGAGCTAGAATAAGCACTCACAGGCTGACAGCTGTATATTTCAACATGGAAAGCCTTGAGAACTACTAAACATGATGTGTAGTTGTTTTGAATGTGGTTTGCATAACAAAAAAATGTTTATTAAATAAGTGTCATTTTTGGCTTTCTTTCCTCAAACTAAGCACGTTTCTGACATTGGAGCTAGAATAAGCACTCACAGGCTGACAGCTGTATATTTCAACATGGAAAGCCTTGAGAACTACTAAACATGATGTGTAGTTGTTTTGAATGTGGTTTGCATAACAAAAAAATGTTTATTAAATAAGTGTCATTTTTGGCTTTCTTTCCTCAAACTAAGCTCCTTTCTGACATTGGAGCTAGAATAAGTACTCACAGACTGACAGCTGCATGTTTCATTTCGGTTCTGACAGAGGAGATGGAAGGCCAGCAGACTGAAACTTCTTCACTGGAAACACTTACAATAGGTAAACACACTGAATTTCATGAAGTGAATCATGTTTCTATTGTCTAACAGGTGTTCATTAAAAAAGTGTTCATTTTAGCGTTCTTTCCTCAAACTAAGCTCGTTTCTGACATTGGAGCTAAAATAAGTACTCACAGGCTGACAGCTGTATATTTCAACATGGAAAGCCTTGAGAACTACTAAACATGATGTGTAGTTGTTTTGAATGAGGTTTGCATAACAAAAAAATGTTTATTAAATAATTGCCATTTTTGGATTTTTTTCCTCAAACTAAGCTTGTTTCTGACATTGGAGCTAGAAGGAGTACTCACAGGCTGACAGCTGTATGTTTCAATATGGAAAGCCTTGAGAACTACTAAACATGATGTTTAGTTGTTTTAAATGAAGTTTTCACAACTAAAAAACTGTTTATAAACAAGTGTCCATTTTAGCTTTCTCTCCTCAAACTAAGCACGTTTCTGACATTGGAGCTAGAATAAGCACTCACAGGCTGACAGCTGTATGTTTCAACATGGAAAGCCTTGAGAACTACTAAACATGATGTTTAGTTGTTTTAAATGAAGTTTTCACAACTAAAAAACTGTTTATAAACAAGTGTCCATTTTAGCTTTCTCTCCTCAAACTAAGCACGTTTCTGACATTGGAGCTAGAATAAGCACTCACAGGCTGACAGCTGTATATTTCAACATGGAAAGCCTTGAGAACTACTAAACATGATGTGTAGTTGTTTTGAATGTGGTTTGCATAACAAAAAAATGTTTATTAAATAAGTGTCATTTTTGGCTTTCTTTCCTCAAACTAAGCTCCTTTCTGACATTGGAGCTAGAATAAGTACTCACAGACTGACAGCTGCATGTTTCATTTCGGTACTGACAGAGGAGATGGAAGGCCAGCAGACTGAAACTTCTTCACTGGAAACACTTACAATAGGTAAACACACTGAATTTCATGAAGTGAATCATGTTTCTATTGTCTAACAGGTGTTCATTAAAAAAGTGTTCATTTTAGCGTTCTTTCCTCAAACTAAGCTCGTTTCTGACATTGGAGCTAAAATAAGTACTCACAGGCTGACAGCTGTATATTTCAACATGGAAAGCCTTGAGAACTACTAAACATGATGTGTAGTTGTTTTGAATGTGGTTTGCATAACAAAAAAATGTTTATTAAATAAGTGTCATTTTTGGCTTTCTTTCCTCAAACTAAGCTCCTTTCTGACATTGGAGCTAAAATAAGTACTCACAGGCTGACAGCTGTATATTTCAACATGGAAAGCCTTGAGAACTACTAAACATGATGTGTAGTTGTTTTGAATGTGGTTTGCATAACAAAAAAATGTTTATTAAATAAGTGTCATTTTTGGCTTTCTTTCCTCAAACTAAGCTCCTTTCTGACATTGGAGCTAGAATAAGTACTCACAGACTGACAGCTGCATGTTTCATTTCGGTACTGACAGAGGAGATGGAAGGCCAGCAGACTGAAACTTCTTCACTGGAAACACTTACAATAGGTAAACACACTGAATTTCATGAAGTGAATCATGTTTCTATTGTCTAACAGGTGTTCATTAAAAAAGTGTTCATTTTAGCGTTCTTTCCTCAAACTAAGCTCGTTTCTGACATTGGAGCTAAAATAAGTACTCACAGGCTGACAGCTGTATATTTCAACATGGAAAGCCTTGAGAACTACTAAACATGATGTGTAGTTGTTTTGAATGTGGTTTGCATAACAAAAAAATGTTTATTAAATAAGTGTCATTTTTGGCTTTCTTTCCTCAAACTAAGCTTGTTTCTGACATTGGAGCTAAAATAAGTACTCACAGGCTGACAGCTGTATATTTCAACATGGAAAGCCTTGAGAACTACTAAACATGATGTGTAGTTGTTTTGAATGTGGTTTGCATAACAAAAAAATGTTTATTAAGTAAGTGTCATTTTTGGCTTTCTTTCCTCAAACTAAGCTCCTTTCTGACATTGGAGCTAGAATAAGTACTCACAGACTGACAGCTGCATGTTTCATTTCGGTACTGACAGAGGAGATGGAAGGCCAGCAGACTGAAACTTCTTCACTGGAAACACTTACAATAGGTAAACACACTGAATTTCATGAAGTGAATCATGTTTCTATTGTCTAACAGGTGTTCATTAAAAAAGTGTTCATTTTAGCGTTCTTTCCTCAAACTAAGCTCGTTTCTGACATTGGAGCTAGAATAAGCACTCACAGGCTGACAGCTGTATATTTCAACATGGAAAGCCTTGAGAACTACTAAACATGATGTTTAGTTGTTTTAAATGAAGTTTTCACAACTAAAAAACTGTTTATAAACAAGTGTCCATTTTAGCTTTCTCTCCTCAAACTAAGCACGTTTCTGACATTGGAGCTAGAATAAGCACTCACAGGCTGACAGCTGTATGTTTCAACATGGAAAGCCTTGAGAACTACTAAACATGATGTTTAGTTGTTTTAAATGAAGTTTTCACAACTAAAAAACTGTTTATAAACAAGTGTCCATTTTAGCTTTCTCTCCTCAAACTAAGCACGTTTCTGACATTGGAGCTAGAATAAGCACTCACAGGCTGACAGCTGTATATTTCAACATGGAAAGCCTTGAGAACTACTAAACATGATGTGTAGTTGTTTTGAATGTGGTTTGCATAACAAAAAAATGTTTATTAAATAAGTGTCATTTTTGGCTTTCTTTCCTCAAACTAAGCACGTTTCTGACATTGGAGCTAGAATAAGCACTCACAGGCTGACAGCTGTATATTTCAACATGGAAAGCCTTGAGAACTACTAAACATGATGTGTAGTTGTTTTGAATGTGGTTTGCATAACAAAAAAATGTTTATTAAATAAGTGTCATTTTTGGCTTTCTTTCCTCAAACTAAGCTCCTTTCTGACATTGGAGCTAGAATAAGTACTCACAGACTGACAGCTGCATGTTTCATTTCGGTTCTGACAGAGGAGATGGAAGGCCAGCAGACTGAAACTTCTTCACTGGAAACACTTACAATAGGTAAACACACTGAATTTCATGAAGTGAATCATGTTTCTATTGTCTAACAGGTGTTCATTAAAAAAGTGTTCATTTTAGCGTTCTTTCCTCAAACTAAGCTCGTTTCTGACATTGGAGCTAAAATAAGTACTCACAGGCTGACAGCTGTATATTTCAACATGGAAAGCCTTGAGAACTACTAAACATGATGTGTAGTTGTTTTGAATGAGGTTTGCATAACAAAAAAATGTTTATTAAATAATTGCCATTTTTGGATTTTTTTCCTCAAACTAAGCTTGTTTCTGACATTGGAGCTAGAAGGAGTACTCACAGGCTGACAGCTGTATGTTTCAATATGGAAAGCCTTGAGAACTACTAAACATGATGTTTAGTTGTTTTAAATGAAGTTTTCACAACTAAAAAACTGTTTATAAACAAGTGTCCATTTTAGCTTTCTCTCCTCAAACTAAGCACGTTTCTGACATTGGAGCTAGAATAAGCACTCACAGGCTGACAGCTGTATGTTTCAACATGGAAAGCCTTGAGAACTACTAAACATGATGTTTAGTTGTTTTAAATGAAGTTTTCACAACTAAAAAACTGTTTATAAACAAGTGTCCATTTTAGCTTTCTCTCCTCAAACTAAGCACGTTTCTGACATTGGAGCTAGAATAAGCACTCACAGGCTGACAGCTGTATATTTCAACATGGAAAGCCTTGAGAACTACTAAACATGATGTGTAGTTGTTTTGAATGTGGTTTGCATAACAAAAAAATGTTTATTAAATAAGTGTCATTTTTGGCTTTCTTTCCTCAAACTAAGCTCCTTTCTGACATTGGAGCTAGAATAAGTACTCACAGACTGACAGCTGCATGTTTCATTTCGGTACTGACAGAGGAGATGGAAGGCCAGCAGACTGAAACTTCTTCACTGGAAACACTTACAATAGGTAAACACACTGAATTTCATGAAGTGAATCATGTTTCTATTGTCTAACAGGTGTTCATTAAAAAAGTGTTCATTTTAGCGTTCTTTCCTCAAACTAAGCTCGTTTCTGACATTGGAGCTAAAATAAGTACTCACAGGCTGACAGCTGTATATTTCAACATGGAAAGCCTTGAGAACTACTAAACATGATGTGTAGTTGTTTTGAATGTGGTTTGCATAACAAAAAAATATTTATTAAATAAGTGTCATTTTTGGCTTTCTTTCCTCAAACTAAGCTCGTTTCTGACATTGGAGCTAAAATAAGTACTCACAGGCTGACAGCTGTATATTTCAACATGGAAAGCCTTGAGAACTACTAAACATGATGTGTAGTTGTTTTGAATGTGGTTTGCATAACAAAAAAATGTTTATTAAATAAGTGTCATTTTTGGCTTTCTTTCCTCAATCTAAGCTCCTTTCTGACATTGGAGCTAGAATAAGTACTCACAGACTGACAGCTGCATGTTTCATTTCGGTACTGACAGAGGAGATGGAAGGCCAGCAGACTGAAACTTCTTCACTGGAAACACTTACAATAGGTAAACACACTGAATTTCATGAAGTGAATCATGTTTCTATTGTCTAACAGGTGTTCATTAAAAAAGTGTTCATTTTAGCGTTCTTTCCTCAAACTAAGCTCGTTTCTGACATTGGAGCTAAAATAAGTACTCACAGGCTGACAGCTGTATATTTCAACATGGAAAGCCTTGAGAACTACTAAACATGATGTGTAGTTGTTTTGAATGTGGTTTGCATAACAAAAAAATGTTTATTAAATAAGTGTCATTTTTGGCTTTCTTTCCTCAAACTAAGCTCCTTTCTGACATTGGAGCTAAAATAAGTACTCACAGGCTGACAGCTGTATATTTCAACATGGAAAGCCTTGAGAACTACTAAACATGATGTGTAGTTGTTTTGAATGTGGTTTGCATAACAAAAAAATGTTTATTAAATAAGTGTCATTTTTGGCTTTCTTTCCTCAAACTAAGCTCCTTTCTGACATTGGAGCTAGAATAAGTACTCACAGACTGACAGCTGCATGTTTCATTTCGGTTCTGACAGAGGAGATGGAAGGCCAGCAGACTGAAACTTCTTCACTGGAAACACTTACAATAGGTAAACACACTGAATTTCATGAAGTGAATCATGTTTCTATTGTCTAACAGGTGTTCATTAAAAAAGTGTTCATTTTAGCGTTCTTTCCTCAAACTAAGCTCGTTTCTGACATTGGAGCTAAAATAAGTACTCACAGGCTGACAGCTGTATATTTCAACATGGAAAGCCTTGAGAACTACTAAACATGATGTGTAGTTGTTTTGAATGTGGTTTGCATAACAAAAAAATGTTTATTAAATAAGTGTCATTTTTGGCTTTCTTTCCTCAAACTAAGCTCCTTTCTGACATTGGAGCTAGAATAAGTACTCACAGACTGACAGCTGCATGTTTCATTTCGGTACTGACAGAGGAGATGGAAGGCCAGCAGACTGAAACTTCTTCACTGGAAACACTTACAATAGGTAAACACACTGAATTTCATGAAGTGAATCATGTTTCTATTGTCTAACAGGTGTTCATTAAAAAAGTGTTCATTTTAGCGTTCTTTCCTCAAACTAAGCTCGTTTCTGACATTGGAGCTAAAATAAGTACTCACAGGCTGACAGCTGTATATTTCAACATGGAAAGCCTTGAGAACTACTAAACATGATGTGTAGTTGTTTTGAATGTGGTTTGCATAACAAAAAAATGTTTATTAAATAAGTGTCATTTTTGGCTTTCTTTCCTCAAACTAAGCTTGTTTCTGACATTGGAGCTAAAATAAGTACTCACAGGCTGACAGCTGTATATTTCAACATGGAAAGCCTTGAGAACTACTAAACATGATGTGTAGTTGTTTTGAATGTGGTTTGCATAACAAAAAAATGTTTATTAAGTAAGTGTCATTTTTGGCTTTCTTTCCTCAAACTAAGCTCCTTTCTGACATTGGAGCTAGAATAAGTACTCACAGACTGACAGCTGCATGTTTCATTTCGGTACTGACAGAGGAGATGGAAGGCCAGCAGACTGAAACTTCTTCACTGGAAACACTTACAATAGGTAAACACACTGAATTTCATGAAGTGAATCATGTTTCTATTGTCTAACAGGTGTTCATTAAAAAAGTGTTCATTTTAGCGTTCTTTCCTCAAACTAAGCTCGTTTCTGACATTGGAGCTAGAATAAGCACTCACAGGCTGACAGCTGTATATTTCAACATGGAAAGCCTTGAGAACTACTAAACATGATGTTTAGTTGTTTTAAATGAAGTTTTCACAACTAAAAAACTGTTTATAAACAAGTGTCCATTTTAGCTTTCTCTCCTCAAACTAAGCACGTTTCTGACATTGGAGCTAGAATAAGCACTCACAGGCTGACAGCTGTATGTTTCAACATGGAAAGCCTTGAGAACTACTAAACATGATGTTTAGTTGTTTTAAATGAAGTTTTCACAACTAAAAAACTGTTTATAAACAAGTGTCCATTTTAGCTTTCTCTCCTCAAACTAAGCACGTTTCTGACATTGGAGCTAGAATAAGCACTCACAGGCTGACAGCTGTATATTTCAACATGGAAAGCCTTGAGAACTACTAAACATGATGTGTAGTTGTTTTGAATGTGGTTTGCATAACAAAAAAATGTTTATTAAATAAGTGTCATTTTTGGCTTTCTTTCCTCAAACTAAGCACGTTTCTGACATTGGAGCTAGAATAAGCACTCACAGGCTGACAGCTGTATATTTCAACATGGAAAGCCTTGAGAACTACTAAACATGATGTGTAGTTGTTTTGAATGTGGTTTGCATAACAAAAAAATGTTTATTAAATAAGTGTCATTTTTGGCTTTCTTTCCTCAAACTAAGCTCCTTTCTGACATTGGAGCTAGAATAAGTACTCACAGACTGACAGCTGCATGTTTCATTTCGGTTCTGACAGAGGAGATGGAAGGCCAGCAGACTGAAACTTCTTCACTGGAAACACTTACAATAGGTAAACACACTGAATTTCATGAAGTGAATCATGTTTCTATTGTCTAACAGGTGTTCATTAAAAAAGTGTTCATTTTAGCGTTCTTTCCTCAAACTAAGCTCGTTTCTGACATTGGAGCTAAAATAAGTACTCACAGGCTGACAGCTGTATATTTCAACATGGAAAGCCTTGAGAACTACTAAACATGATGTGTAGTTGTTTTGAATGAGGTTTGCATAACAAAAAAATGTTTATTAAATAATTGCCATTTTTGGATTTTTTTCCTCAAACTAAGCTTGTTTCTGACATTGGAGCTAGAAGGAGTACTCACAGGCTGACAGCTGTATGTTTCAATATGGAAAGCCTTGAGAACTACTAAACATGATGTTTAGTTGTTTTAAATGAAGTTTTCACAACTAAAAAACTGTTTATAAACAAGTGTCCATTTTAGCTTTCTCTCCTCAAACTAAGCACGTTTCTGACATTGGAGCTAGAATAAGCACTCACAGGCTGACAGCTGTATGTTTCAACATGGAAAGCCTTGAGAACTACTAAACATGATGTTTAGTTGTTTTAAATGAAGTTTTCACAACTAAAAAACTGTTTATAAACAAGTGTCCATTTTAGCTTTCTCTCCTCAAACTAAGCACGTTTCTGACATTGGAGCTAGAATAAGCACTCACAGGCTGACAGCTGTATATTTCAACATGGAAAGCCTTGAGAACTACTAAACATGATGTGTAGTTGTTTTGAATGTGGTTTGCATAACAAAAAAATGTTTATTAAATAAGTGTCATTTTTGGCTTTCTGTCCTCAAACTAAGCTCCTTTCTGACATTGGAGCTAGAATAAGTACTCACAGACTGACAGCTGCATGTTTCATTTCGGTACTGACAGAGGAGATGGAAGGCCAGCAGACTGAAACTTCTTCACTGGAAACACTTACAATAGGTAAACACACTGAATTTCATGAAGTGAATCATGTTTCTATTGTCTAACAGGTGTTCATTAAAAAAGTGTTCATTTTAGCGTTCTTTCCTCAAACTAAGCTCGTTTCTGACATTGGAGCTAAAATAAGTACTCACAGGCTGACAGCTGTATATTTCAACATGGAAAGCCTTGAGAACTACTAAACATGATGTGTAGTTGTTTTGAATGTGGTTTGCATAACAAAAAAATATTTATTAAATAAGTGTCATTTTTGGCTTTCTTTCCTCAAACTAAGCTCGTTTCTGACATTGGAGCTAAAATAAGTACTCACAGGCTGACAGCTGTATATTTCAACATGGAAAGCCTTGAGAACTACTAAACATGATGTGTAGTTGTTTTGAATGTGGTTTGCATAACAAAAAAATGTTTATTAAATAAGTGTCATTTTTGGCTTTCTTTCCTCAATCTAAGCTCCTTTCTGACATTGGAGCTAGAATAAGTACTCACAGACTGACAGCTGCATGTTTCATTTCGGTACTGACAGAGGAGATGGAAGGCCAGCAGACTGAAACTTCTTCACTGGAAACACTTACAATAGGTAAACACACTGAATTTCATGAAGTGAATCATGTTTCTATTGTCTAACAGGTGTTCATTAAAAAAGTGTTCATTTTAGCGTTCTTTCCTCAAACTAAGCTCGTTTCTGACATTGGAGCTAAAATAAGTACTCACAGGCTGACAGCTGTATATTTCAACATGGAAAGCCTTGAGAACTACTAAACATGATGTGTAGTTGTTTTGAATGTGGTTTGCATAACAAAAAAATGTTTATTAAATAAGTGTCATTTTTGGCTTTCTTTCCTCAAACTAAGCTCCTTTCTGACATTGGAGCTAAAATAAGTACTCACAGGCTGACAGCTGTATATTTCAACATGGAAAGCCTTGAGAACTACTAAACATGATGTGTAGTTGTTTTGAATGTGGTTTGCATAACAAAAAAATGTTTATTAAATAAGTGTCATTTTTGGCTTTCTTTCCTCAAACTAAGCTCCTTTCTGACATTGGAGCTAGAATAAGTACTCACAGACTGACAGCTGCATGTTTCATTTCGGTTCTGACAGAGGAGATGGAAGGCCAGCAGACTGAAACTTCTTCACTGGAAACACTTACAATAGGTAAACACACTGAATTTCATGAAGTGAATCATGTTTCTATTGTCTAACAGGTGTTCATTAAAAAAGTGTTCATTTTAGCGTTCTTTCCTCAAACTAAGCTCGTTTCTGACATTGGAGCTAAAATAAGTACTCACAGGCTGACAGCTGTATATTTCAACATGGAAAGCCTTGAGAACTACTAAACATGATGTGTAGTTGTTTTGAATGTGGTTTGCATAACAAAAAAATGTTTATTAAATAAGTGTCATTTTTGGCTTTCTTTCCTCAAACTAAGCTCCTTTCTGACATTGGAGCTAGAATAAGTACTCACAGACTGACAGCTGCATGTTTCATTTCGGTACTGACAGAGGAGATGGAAGGCCAGCAGACTGAAACTTCTTCACTGGAAACACTTACAATAGGTAAACACACTGAATTTCATGAAGTGAATCATGTTTCTATTGTCTAACAGGTGTTCATTAAAAAAGTGTTCATTTTAGCGTTCTTTCCTCAAACTAAGCTCGTTTCTGACATTGGAGCTAAAATAAGTACTCACAGGCTGACAGCTGTATATTTCAACATGGAAAGCCTTGAGAACTACTAAACATGATGTGTAGTTGTTTTGAATGTGGTTTGCATAACAAAAAAATGTTTATTAAATAAGTGTCATTTTTGGCTTTCTTTCCTCAAACTAAGCTCCTTTCTGACATTGGAGCTAAAATAAGTACTCACAGGCTGACAGCTGTATATTTCAACATGGAAAGCCTTGAGAACTACTAAACATGATGTGTAGTTGTTTTGAATGTGGTTTGCATAACAAAAAAATGTTTATTAAATAAGTGTCATTTTTGGCTTTCTTTCCTCAAACTAAGCTCCTTTCTGACATTGGAGCTAGAATAAGTACTCACAGACTGACAGCTGCATGTTTCATTTCGGTACTGACAGAGGAGATGGAAGGCCAGCAGACTGAAACTTCTTCACTGGAAACACTTACAATAGGTAAACACACTGAATTTCATGAAGTGAATCATGTTTCTATTGTCTAACAGGTGTTCATTAAAAAAGTGTTCATTTTAGCGTTCTTTCCTCAAACTAAGCTCGTTTCTGACATTGGAGCTAAAATAAGTACTCACAGGCTGACAGCTGTATATTTCAACATGGAAAGCCTTGAGAACTACTAAACATGATGTGTAGTTGTTTTGAATGTGGTTTGCATAACAAAAAAATGTTTATTAAATAAGTGTCATTTTTGGCTTTCTTTCCTCAAACTAAGCTTGTTTCTGACATTGGAGCTAAAATAAGTACTCACAGGCTGACAGCTGTATATTTCAACATGGAAAGCCTTGAGAACTACTAAACATGATGTGTAGTTGTTTTGAATGTGGTTTGCATAACAAAAAAATGTTTATTAAGTAAGTGTCATTTTTGGCTTTCTTTCCTCAAACTAAGCTCCTTTCTGACATTGGAGCTAGAATAAGTACTCACAGACTGACAGCTGCATGTTTCATTTCGGTACTGACAGAGGAGATGGAAGGCCAGCAGACTGAAACTTCTTCACTGGAAACACTTACAATAGGTAAACACACTGAATTTCATGAAGTGAATCATGTTTCTATTGTCTAACAGGTGTTCATTAAAAAAGTGTTCATTTTAGCGTTCTTTCCTCAAACTAAGCTCGTTTCTGACATTGGAGCTAGAATAAGCACTCACAGGCTGACAGCTGTATATTTCAACATGGAAAGCCTTGAGAACTACTAAACATGATGTTTAGTTGTTTTAAATGAAGTTTTCACAACTAAAAAACTGTTTATAAACAAGTGTCCATTTTAGCTTTCTCTCCTCAAACTAAGCACGTTTCTGACATTGGAGCTAGAATAAGCACTCACAGGCTGACAGCTGTATGTTTCAACATGGAAAGCCTTGAGAACTACTAAACATGATGTTTAGTTGTTTTAAATGAAGTTTTCACAACTAAAAAACTGTTTATAAACAAGTGTCCATTTTAGCTTTCTCTCCTCAAACTAAGCACGTTTCTGACATTGGAGCTAGAATAAGCACTCACAGGCTGACAGCTGTATATTTCAACATGGAAAGCCTTGAGAACTACTAAACATGATGTGTAGTTGTTTTGAATGTGGTTTGCATAACAAAAAAATGTTTATTAAATAAGTGTCATTTTTGGCTTTCTTTCCTCAAACTAAGCACGTTTCTGACATTGGAGCTAGAATAAGCACTCACAGGCTGACAGCTGTATATTTCAACATGGAAAGCCTTGAGAACTACTAAACATGATGTGTAGTTGTTTTGAATGTGGTTTGCATAACAAAAAAATGTTTATTAAATAAGTGTCATTTTTGGCTTTCTTTCCTCAAACTAAGCTCCTTTCTGACATTGGAGCTAGAATAAGTACTCACAGACTGACAGCTGCATGTTTCATTTCGGTTCTGACAGAGGAGATGGAAGGCCAGCAGACTGAAACTTCTTCACTGGAAACACTTACAATAGGTAAACACACTGAATTTCATGAAGTGAATCATGTTTCTATTGTCTAACAGGTGTTCATTAAAAAAGTGTTCATTTTAGCGTTCTTTCCTCAAACTAAGCTCGTTTCTGACATTGGAGCTAAAATAAGTACTCACAGGCTGACAGCTGTATATTTCAACATGGAAAGCCTTGAGAACTACTAAACATGATGTGTAGTTGTTTTGAATGAGGTTTGCATAACAAAAAAATGTTTATTAAATAATTGCCATTTTTGGATTTTTTTCCTCAAACTAAGCTTGTTTCTGACATTGGAGCTAGAAGGAGTACTCACAGGCTGACAGCTGTATGTTTCAATATGGAAAGCCTTGAGAACTACTAAACATGATGTTTAGTTGTTTTAAATGAAGTTTTCACAACTAAAAAACTGTTTATAAACAAGTGTCCATTTTAGCTTTCTCTCCTCAAACTAAGCACGTTTCTGACATTGGAGCTAGAATAAGCACTCACAGGCTGACAGCTGTATGTTTCAACATGGAAAGCCTTGAGAACTACTAAACATGATGTTTAGTTGTTTTAAATGAAGTTTTCACAACTAAAAAACTGTTTATAAACAAGTGTCCATTTTAGCTTTCTCTCCTCAAACTAAGCACGTTTCTGACATTGGAGCTAGAATAAGCACTCACAGGCTGACAGCTGTATATTTCAACATGGAAAGCCTTGAGAACTACTAAACATGATGTGTAGTTGTTTTGAATGTGGTTTGCATAACAAAAAAATGTTTATTAAATAAGTGTCATTTTTGGCTTTCTTTCCTCAAACTAAGCTCCTTTCTGACATTGGAGCTAGAATAAGTACTCACAGACTGACAGCTGCATGTTTCATTTCGGTACTGACAGAGGAGATGGAAGGCCAGCAGACTGAAACTTCTTCACTGGAAACACTTACAATAGGTAAACACACTGAATTTCATGAAGTGAATCATGTTTCTATTGTCTAACAGGTGTTCATTAAAAAAGTGTTCATTTTAGCGTTCTTTCCTCAAACTAAGCTCGTTTCTGACATTGGAGCTAAAATAAGTACTCACAGGCTGACAGCTGTATATTTCAACATGGAAAGCCTTGAGAACTACTAAACATGATGTGTAGTTGTTTTGAATGTGGTTTGCATAACAAAAAAATATTTATTAAATAAGTGTCATTTTTGGCTTTCTTTCCTCAAACTAAGCTCGTTTCTGACATTGGAGCTAAAATAAGTACTCACAGGCTGACAGCTGTATATTTCAACATGGAAAGCCTTGAGAACTACTAAACATGATGTGTAGTTGTTTTGAATGTGGTTTGCATAACAAAAAAATGTTTATTAAATAAGTGTCATTTTTGGCTTTCTTTCCTCAATCTAAGCTCCTTTCTGACATTGGAGCTAGAATAAGTACTCACAGACTGACAGCTGCATGTTTCATTTCGGTACTGACAGAGGAGATGGAAGGCCAGCAGACTGAAACTTCTTCACTGGAAACACTTACAATAGGTAAACACACTGAATTTCATGAAGTGAATCATGTTTCTATTGTCTAACAGGTGTTCATTAAAAAAGTGTTCATTTTAGCGTTCTTTCCTCAAACTAAGCTCGTTTCTGACATTGGAGCTAAAATAAGTACTCACAGGCTGACAGCTGTATATTTCAACATGGAAAGCCTTGAGAACTACTAAACATGATGTGTAGTTGTTTTGAATGTGGTTTGCATAACAAAAAAATGTTTATTAAATAAGTGTCATTTTTGGCTTTCTTTCCTCAAACTAAGCTCCTTTCTGACATTGGAGCTAAAATAAGTACTCACAGGCTGACAGCTGTATATTTCAACATGGAAAGCCTTGAGAACTACTAAACATGATGTGTAGTTGTTTTGAATGTGGTTTGCATAACAAAAAAATGTTTATTAAATAAGTGTCATTTTTGGCTTTCTTTCCTCAAACTAAGCTCCTTTCTGACATTGGAGCTAGAATAAGTACTCACAGACTGACAGCTGCATGTTTCATTTCGGTTCTGACAGAGGAGATGGAAGGCCAGCAGACTGAAACTTCTTCACTGGAAACACTTACAATAGGTAAACACACTGAATTTCATGAAGTGAATCATGTTTCTATTGTCTAACAGGTGTTCATTAAAAAAGTGTTCATTTTAGCGTTCTTTCCTCAAACTAAGCTCGTTTCTGACATTGGAGCTAAAATAAGTACTCACAGGCTGACAGCTGTATATTTCAACATGGAAAGCCTTGAGAACTACTAAACATGATGTGTAGTTGTTTTGAATGTGGTTTGCATAACAAAAAAATGTTTATTAAATAAGTGTCATTTTTGGCTTTCTTTCCTCAAACTAAGCTCCTTTCTGACATTGGAGCTAGAATAAGTACTCACAGACTGACAGCTGCATGTTTCATTTCGGTACTGACAGAGGAGATGGAAGGCCAGCAGACTGAAACTTCTTCACTGGAAACACTTACAATAGGTAAACACACTGAATTTCATGAAGTGAATCATGTTTCTATTGTCTAACAGGTGTTCATTAAAAAAGTGTTCATTTTAGCGTTCTTTCCTCAAACTAAGCTCGTTTCTGACATTGGAGCTAAAATAAGTACTCACAGGCTGACAGCTGTATATTTCAACATGGAAAGCCTTGAGAACTACTAAACATGATGTGTAGTTGTTTTGAATGTGGTTTGCATAACAAAAAAATGTTTATTAAATAAGTGTCATTTTTGGCTTTCTTTCCTCAAACTAAGCTTGTTTCTGACATTGGAGCTAAAATAAGTACTCACAGGCTGACAGCTGTATATTTCAACATGGAAAGCCTTGAGAACTACTAAACATGATGTGTAGTTGTTTTGAATGTGGTTTGCATAACAAAAAAATGTTTATTAAGTAAGTGTCATTTTTGGCTTTCTTTCCTCAAACTAAGCTCCTTTCTGACATTGGAGCTAGAATAAGTACTCACAGACTGACAGCTGCATGTTTCATTTCGGTTCTGACAGAGGAGATGGAAGGCCAGCAGACTGAAACTTCTTCACTGGAAACACTTACAATAGGTAAACACACTGAATTTCATGAAGTGAATCATGTTTCTATTGTCTAACAGGTGTTCATTAAAAAAGTGTTCATTTTAGCGTTCTTTCCTCAAACTAAGCTCGTTTCTGACATTGGAGCTAAAATAAGTACTCACAGGCTGACAGCTGTATATTTCAACATGGAAAGCCTTGAGAACTACTAAACATGATGTGTAGTTGTTTTGAATGTGGTTTGCATAACAAAAAAATGTTTATTAAATAAGTGTCATTTTTGGCTTTCTTTCCTCAAACTAAGCTCCTTTCTGACATTGGAGCTAGAATAAGTACTCACAGACTGACAGCTGCATGTTTCATTTCGGTACTGACAGAGGAGATGGAAGGCCAGCAGACTGAAACTTCTTCACTGGAAACACTTACAATAGGTAAACACACTGAATTTCATGAAGTGAATCATGTTTCTATTGTCTAACAGGTGTTCATTAAAAAAGTGTTCATTTTAGCGTTCTTTCCTCAAACTAAGCTCGTTTCTGACATTGGAGCTAAAATAAGTACTCACAGGCTGACAGCTGTATATTTCAACATGGAAAGCCTTGAGAACTACTAAACATGATGTGTAGTTGTTTTGAATGTGGTTTGCATAACAAAAAAATGTTTATTAAATAAGTGTCATTTTTGGCTTTCTTTCCTCAAACTAAGCTTGTTTCTGACATTGGAGCTAAAATAAGTACTCACAGGCTGACAGCTGTATATTTCAACATGGAAAGCCTTGAGAACTACTAAACATGATGTGTAGTTGTTTTGAATGTGGTTTGCATAACAAAAAAATGTTTATTAAGTAAGTGTCATTTTTGGCTTTCTTTCCTCAAACTAAGCTCCTTTCTGACATTGGAGCTAGAATAAGTACTCACAGACTGACAGCTGCATGTTTCATTTCGGTTCTGACAGAGGAGATGGAAGGCCAGCAGACTGAAACTTCTTCACTGGAAACACTTACAATAGGTAAACACACTGAATTTCATGAAGTGAATCATGTTTCTATTGTCTAACAGGTGTTCATTAAAAAAGTGTTCATTTTAGCGTTCTTTCCTCAAACTAAGCTCGTTTCTGACATTGGAGCTAAAATAAGTACTCACAGGCTGACAGCTGTATATTTCAACATGGAAAGCCTTGAGAACTACTAAACATGATGTGTAGTTGTTTTGAATGTGGTTTGCATAACAAAAAAATGTTTATTAAATAAGTGTCATTTTTGGCTTTCTTTCCTCAAACTAAGCTCCTTTCTGACATTGGAGCTAGAATAAGTACTCACAGACTGACAGCTGCATGTTTCATTTCGGTACTGACAGAGGAGATGGAAGGCCAGCAGACTGAAACTTCTTCACTGGAAACACTTACAATAGGTAAACACACTGAATTTCATGAAGTGAATCATGTTTCTATTGTCTAACAGGTGTTCATTAAAAAAGTGTTCATTTTAGCGTTCTTTCCTCAAACTAAGCTCGTTTCTGACATTGGAGCTAAAATAAGTACTCACAGGCTGACAGCTGTATATTTCAACATGGAAAGCCTTGAGAACTACTAAACATGATGTGTAGTTGTTTTGAATGTGGTTTGCATAACAAAAAAATGTTTATTAAATAAGTGTCATTTTTGGCTTTCTTTCCTCAAACTAAGCTTGTTTCTGACATTGGAGCTAAAATAAGTACTCACAGGCTGACAGCTGTATATTTCAACATGGAAAGCCTTGAGAACTACTAAACATGATGTGTAGTTGTTTTGAATGTGGTTTGCATAACAAAAAAATGTTTATTAAGTAAGTGTCATTTTTGGCTTTCTTTCCTCAAACTAAGCTCCTTTCTGACATTGGAGCTAGAATAAGTACTCACAGACTGACAGCTGCATGTTTCATTTCGGTACTGACAGAGGAGATGGAAGGCCAGCAGACTGAAACTTCTTCACTGGAAACACTTACAATAGGTAAACACACTGAATTTCATGAAGTGAATCATGTTTCTATTGTCTAACAGGTGTTCATTAAAAAAGTGTTCATTTTAGCGTTCTTTCCTCAAACTAAGCTCGTTTCTGACATTGGAGCTAAAATAAGTACTCACAGGCTGACAGCTGTATATTTCAACATGGAAAGCCTTGAGAACTACTAAACATGATGTGTAGTTGTTTTGAATGAGGTTTGCATAACAAAAAAATGTTTATTAAATAATTGCCATTTTTGGATTTTTTTCCTCAAACTAAGCTTGTTTCTGACATTGGAGCTAGAAGGAGTACTCACAGGCTGACAGCTGTATGTTTCAATATGGAAAGCCTTGAGAACTACTAAACATGATGTTTAGTTGTTTTAAATGAAGTTTTCACAACTAAAAAACTGTTTATAAACAAGTGTCCATTTTAGCTTTCTCTCCTCAAACTAAGCACGTTTCTGACATTGGAGCTAGAATAAGCACTCACAGGCTGACAGCTGTATGTTTCAACATGGAAAGCCTTGAGAACTACTAAACATGATGTTTAGTTGTTTTAAATGAAGTTTTCACAACTAAAAAACTGTTTATAAACAAGTGTCCATTTTAGCTTTCTCTCCTCAAACTAAGCACGTTTCTGACATTGGAGCTAGAATAAGCACTCACAGGCTGACAGCTGTATATTTCAACATGGAAAGCCTTGAGAACTACTAAACATGATGTGTAGTTGTTTTGAATGTGGTTTGCATAACAAAAAAATGTTTATTAAATAAGTGTCATTTTTGGCTTTCTTTCCTCAAACTAAGCTCCTTTCTGACATTGGAGCTAGAATAAGTACTCACAGACTGACAGCTGCATGTTTCATTTCGGTTCTGACAGAGGAGATGGAAGGCCAGCAGACTGAAACTTCTTCACTGGAAACACTTACAATAGGTAAACACACTGAATTTCATGAAGTGAATCATGTTTCTATTGTCTAACAGGTGTTCATTAAAAAAGTGTTCATTTTAGCGTTCTTTCCTCAAACTAAGCTCGTTTCTGACATTGGAGCTAAAATAAGTACTCACAGGCTGACAGCTGTATATTTCAACATGGAAAGCCTTGAGAACTACTAAACATGATGTGTAGTTGTTTTGAATGAGGTTTGCATAACAAAAAAATGTTTATTAAATAATTGCCATTTTTGGATTTTTTTCCTCAAACTAAGCTTGTTTCTGACATTGGAGCTAGAAGGAGTACTCACAGGCTGACAGCTGTATGTTTCAATATGGAAAGCCTTGAGAACTACTAAACATGATGTTTAGTTGTTTTAAATGAAGTTTTCACAACTAAAAAACTGTTTATAAACAAGTGTCCATTTTAGCTTTCTCTCCTCAAACTAAGCACGTTTCTGACATTGGAGCTAGAATAAGCACTCACAGGCTGACAGCTGTATGTTTCAACATGGAAAGCCTTGAGAACTACTAAACATGATGTTTAGTTGTTTTAAATGAAGTTTTCACAACTAAAAAACTGTTTATAAACAAGTGTCCATTTTAGCTTTCTCTCCTCAAACTAAGCACGTTTCTGACATTGGAGCTAGAATAAGCACTCACAGGCTGACAGCTGTATATTTCAACATGGAAAGCCTTGAGAACTACTAAACATGATGTGTAGTTGTTTTGAATGTGGTTTGCATAACAAAAAAATGTTTATTAAATAAGTGTCATTTTTGGCTTTCTTTCCTCAAACTAAGCTCCTTTCTGACATTGGAGCTAGAATAAGTACTCACAGACTGACAGCTGCATGTTTCATTTCGGTACTGACAGAGGAGATGGAAGGCCAGCAGACTGAAACTTCTTCACTGGAAACACTTACAATAGGTAAACACACTGAATTTCATGAAGTGAATCATGTTTCTATTGTCTAACAGGTGTTCATTAAAAAAGTGTTCATTTTAGCGTTCTTTCCTCAAACTAAGCTCGTTTCTGACATTGGAGCTAAAATAAGTACTCACAGGCTGACAGCTGTATATTTCAACATGGAAAGCCTTGAGAACTACTAAACATGATGTGTAGTTGTTTTGAATGTGGTTTGCATAACAAAAAAATATTTATTAAATAAGTGTCATTTTTGGCTTTCTTTCCTCAAACTAAGCTCGTTTCTGACATTGGAGCTAAAATAAGTACTCACAGGCTGACAGCTGTATATTTCAACATGGAAAGCCTTGAGAACTACTAAACATGATGTGTAGTTGTTTTGAATGTGGTTTGCATAACAAAAAAATGTTTATTAAATAAGTGTCATTTTTGGCTTTCTTTCCTCAATCTAAGCTCCTTTCTGACATTGGAGCTAGAATAAGTACTCACAGACTGACAGCTGCATGTTTCATTTCGGTACTGACAGAGGAGATGGAAGGCCAGCAGACTGAAACTTCTTCACTGGAAACACTTACAATAGGTAAACACACTGAATTTCATGAAGTGAATCATGTTTCTATTGTCTAACAGGTGTTCATTAAAAAAGTGTTCATTTTAGCGTTCTTTCCTCAAACTAAGCTCGTTTCTGACATTGGAGCTAAAATAAGTACTCACAGGCTGACAGCTGTATATTTCAACATGGAAAGCCTTGAGAACTACTAAACATGATGTGTAGTTGTTTTGAATGTGGTTTGCATAACAAAAAAATGTTTATTAAATAAGTGTCATTTTTGGCTTTCTTTCCTCAAACTAAGCTCCTTTCTGACATTGGAGCTAAAATAAGTACTCACAGGCTGACAGCTGTATATTTCAACATGGAAAGCCTTGAGAACTACTAAACATGATGTGTAGTTGTTTTGAATGTGGTTTGCATAACAAAAAAATGTTTATTAAATAAGTGTCATTTTTGGCTTTCTTTCCTCAAACTAAGCTCCTTTCTGACATTGGAGCTAGAATAAGTACTCACAGACTGACAGCTGCATGTTTCATTTCGGTTCTGACAGAGGAGATGGAAGGCCAGCAGACTGAAACTTCTTCACTGGAAACACTTACAATAGGTAAACACACTGAATTTCATGAAGTGAATCATGTTTCTATTGTCTAACAGGTGTTCATTAAAAAAGTGTTCATTTTAGCGTTCTTTCCTCAAACTAAGCTCGTTTCTGACATTGGAGCTAAAATAAGTACTCACAGGCTGACAGCTGTATATTTCAACATGGAAAGCCTTGAGAACTACTAAACATGATGTGTAGTTGTTTTGAATGTGGTTTGCATAACAAAAAAATGTTTATTAAATAAGTGTCATTTTTGGCTTTCTTTCCTCAAACTAAGCTCCTTTCTGACATTGGAGCTAGAATAAGTACTCACAGACTGACAGCTGCATGTTTCATTTCGGTACTGACAGAGGAGATGGAAGGCCAGCAGACTGAAACTTCTTCACTGGAAACACTTACAATAGGTAAACACACTGAATTTCATGAAGTGAATCATGTTTCTATTGTCTAACAGGTGTTCATTAAAAAAGTGTTCATTTTAGCGTTCTTTCCTCAAACTAAGCTCGTTTCTGACATTGGAGCTAAAATAAGTACTCACAGGCTGACAGCTGTATATTTCAACATGGAAAGCCTTGAGAACTACTAAACATGATGTGTAGTTGTTTTGAATGTGGTTTGCATAACAAAAAAATGTTTATTAAATAAGTGTCATTTTTGGCTTTCTTTCCTCAAACTAAGCTTGTTTCTGACATTGGAGCTAAAATAAGTACTCACAGGCTGACAGCTGTATATTTCAACATGGAAAGCCTTGAGAACTACTAAACATGATGTGTAGTTGTTTTGAATGTGGTTTGCATAACAAAAAAATGTTTATTAAGTAAGTGTCATTTTTGGCTTTCTTTCCTCAAACTAAGCTCCTTTCTGACATTGGAGCTAGAATAAGTACTCACAGACTGACAGCTGCATGTTTCATTTCGGTTCTGACAGAGGAGATGGAAGGCCAGCAGACTGAAACTTCTTCACTGGAAACACTTACAATAGGTAAACACACTGAATTTCATGAAGTGAATCATGTTTCTATTGTCTAACAGGTGTTCATTAAAAAAGTGTTCATTTTAGCGTTCTTTCCTCAAACTAAGCTCGTTTCTGACATTGGAGCTAAAATAAGTACTCACAGGCTGACAGCTGTATATTTCAACATGGAAAGCCTTGAGAACTACTAAACATGATGTGTAGTTGTTTTGAATGTGGTTTGCATAACAAAAAAATGTTTATTAAATAAGTGTCATTTTTGGCTTTCTTTCCTCAAACTAAGCTCCTTTCTGACATTGGAGCTAGAATAAGTACTCACAGACTGACAGCTGCATGTTTCATTTCGGTACTGACAGAGGAGATGGAAGGCCAGCAGACTGAAACTTCTTCACTGGAAACACTTACAATAGGTAAACACACTGAATTTCATGAAGTGAATCATGTTTCTATTGTCTAACAGGTGTTCATTAAAAAAGTGTTCATTTTAGCGTTCTTTCCTCAAACTAAGCTCGTTTCTGACATTGGAGCTAAAATAAGTACTCACAGGCTGACAGCTGTATATTTCAACATGGAAAGCCTTGAGAACTACTAAACATGATGTGTAGTTGTTTTGAATGTGGTTTGCATAACAAAAAAATGTTTATTAAATAAGTGTCATTTTTGGCTTTCTTTCCTCAAACTAAGCTTGTTTCTGACATTGGAGCTAAAATAAGTACTCACAGGCTGACAGCTGTATATTTCAACATGGAAAGCCTTGAGAACTACTAAACATGATGTGTAGTTGTTTTGAATGTGGTTTGCATAACAAAAAAATGTTTATTAAGTAAGTGTCATTTTTGGCTTTCTTTCCTCAAACTAAGCTCCTTTCTGACATTGGAGCTAGAATAAGTACTCACAGACTGACAGCTGCATGTTTCATTTCGGTACTGACAGAGGAGATGGAAGGCCAGCAGACTGAAACTTCTTCACTGGAAACACTTACAATAGGTAAACACACTGAATTTCATGAAGTGAATCATGTTTCTATTGTCTAACAGGTGTTCATTAAAAAAGTGTTCATTTTAGCGTTCTTTCCTCAAACTAAGCTCGTTTCTGACATTGGAGCTAAAATAAGTACTCACAGGCTGACAGCTGTATATTTCAACATGGAAAGCCTTGAGAACTACTAAACATGATGTGTAGTTGTTTTGAATGAGGTTTGCATAACAAAAAAATGTTTATTAAATAATTGCCATTTTTGGATTTTTTTCCTCAAACTAAGCTTGTTTCTGACATTGGAGCTAGAAGGAGTACTCACAGGCTGACAGCTGTATGTTTCAATATGGAAAGCCTTGAGAACTACTAAACATGATGTTTAGTTGTTTTAAATGAAGTTTTCACAACTAAAAAACTGTTTATAAACAAGTGTCCATTTTAGCTTTCTCTCCTCAAACTAAGCACGTTTCTGACATTGGAGCTAGAATAAGCACTCACAGGCTGACAGCTGTATGTTTCAACATGGAAAGCCTTGAGAACTACTAAACATGATGTTTAGTTGTTTTAAATGAAGTTTTCACAACTAAAAAACTGTTTATAAACAAGTGTCCATTTTAGCTTTCTCTCCTCAAACTAAGCACGTTTCTGACATTGGAGCTAGAATAAGCACTCACAGGCTGACAGCTGTATATTTCAACATGGAAAGCCTTGAGAACTACTAAACATGATGTGTAGTTGTTTTGAATGTGGTTTGCATAACAAAAAAATGTTTATTAAATAAGTGTCATTTTTGGCTTTCTTTCCTCAAACTAAGCTCCTTTCTGACATTGGAGCTAGAATAAGTACTCACAGACTGACAGCTGCATGTTTCATTTCGGTTCTGACAGAGGAGATGGAAGGCCAGCAGACTGAAACTTCTTCACTGGAAACACTTACAATAGGTAAACACACTGAATTTCATGAAGTGAATCATGTTTCTATTGTCTAACAGGTGTTCATTAAAAAAGTGTTCATTTTAGCGTTCTTTCCTCAAACTAAGCTCGTTTCTGACATTGGAGCTAAAATAAGTACTCACAGGCTGACAGCTGTATATTTCAACATGGAAAGCCTTGAGAACTACTAAACATGATGTGTAGTTGTTTTGAATGAGGTTTGCATAACAAAAAAATGTTTATTAAATAATTGCCATTTTTGGATTTTTTTCCTCAAACTAAGCTTGTTTCTGACATTGGAGCTAGAAGGAGTACTCACAGGCTGACAGCTGTATGTTTCAATATGGAAAGCCTTGAGAACTACTAAACATGATGTTTAGTTGTTTTAAATGAAGTTTTCACAACTAAAAAACTGTTTATAAACAAGTGTCCATTTTAGCTTTCTCTCCTCAAACTAAGCACGTTTCTGACATTGGAGCTAGAATAAGCACTCACAGGCTGACAGCTGTATGTTTCAACATGGAAAGCCTTGAGAACTACTAAACATGATGTTTAGTTGTTTTAAATGAAGTTTTCACAACTAAAAAACTGTTTATAAACAAGTGTCCATTTTAGCTTTCTCTCCTCAAACTAAGCACGTTTCTGACATTGGAGCTAGAATAAGCACTCACAGGCTGACAGCTGTATATTTCAACATGGAAAGCCTTGAGAACTACTAAACATGATGTGTAGTTGTTTTGAATGTGGTTTGCATAACAAAAAAATGTTTATTAAATAAGTGTCATTTTTGGCTTTCTTTCCTCAAACTAAGCTCCTTTCTGACATTGGAGCTAGAATAAGTACTCACAGACTGACAGCTGCATGTTTCATTTCGGTTCTGACAGAGGAGATGGAAGGCCAGCAGACTGAAACTTCTTCACTGGAAACACTTACAATAGGTAAACACACTGAATTTCATGAAGTGAATCATGTTTCTATTGTCTAACAGGTGTTCATTAAAAAAGTGTTCATTTTAGCGTTCTTTCCTCAAACTAAGCTCGTTTCTGACATTGGAGCTAAAATAAGTACTCACAGGCTGACAGCTGTATATTTCAACATGGAAAGCCTTGAGAACTACTAAACATGATGTGTAGTTGTTTTGAATGAGGTTTGCATAACAAAAAAATGTTTATTAAATAATTGCCATTTTTGGATTTTTTTCCTCAAACTAAGCTTGTTTCTGACATTGGAGCTAGAAGGAGTACTCACAGGCTGACAGCTGTATGTTTCAATATGGAAAGCCTTGAGAACTACTAAACATGATGTTTAGTTGTTTTAAATGAAGTTTTCACAACTAAAAAACTGTTTATAAACAAGTGTCCATTTTAGCTTTCTCTCCTCAAACTAAGCACGTTTCTGACATTGGAGCTAGAATAAGCACTCACAGGCTGACAGCTGTATGTTTCAACATGGAAAGCCTTGAGAACTACTAAACATGATGTTTAGTTGTTTTAAATGAAGTTTTCACAACTAAAAAACTGTTTATAAACAAGTGTCCATTTTAGCTTTCTCTCCTCAAACTAAGCACGTTTCTGACATTGGAGCTAGAATAAGCACTCACAGGCTGACAGCTGTATATTTCAACACGGAAAGCCTTGAGAACTACTAAACATGATGTGTAGTTGTTTTGAATGTGGTTTGCATAACAAAAAAATGTTTATTAAATAAGTGTCATTTTTGGCTTTCTTTCCTCAAACTAAGCTCCTTTCTGACATTGGAGCTAGAATAAGTACTCACAGACTGACAGCTGCATGTTTCATTTCGGTTCTGACAGAGGAGATGGAAGGCCAGCAGACTGAAACTTCTTCACTGGAAACACTTACAATAGGTAAACACACTGAATTTCATGAAGTGAATCATGTTTCTATTGTCTAACAGGTGTTCATTAAAAAAGTGTTCATTTTAGCGTTCTTTCCTCAAACTAAGCTCGTTTCTGACATTGGAGCTAAAATAAGTACTCACAGGCTGACAGCTGTATATTTCAACATGGAAAGCCTTGAGAACTACTAAACATGATGTGTAGTTGTTTTGAATGAGGTTTGCATAACAAAAAAATGTTTATTAAATAATTGCCATTTTTGGATTTTTTTCCTCAAACTAAGCTTGTTTCTGACATTGGAGCTAGAAGGAGTACTCACAGGCTGACAGCTGTATGTTTCAATATGGAAAGCCTTGAGAACTACTAAACATGATGTTTAGTTGTTTTAAATGAAGTTTTCACAACTAAAAAACTGTTTATAAACAAGTGTCCATTTTAGCTTTCTCTCCTCAAACTAAGCACGTTTCTGACATTGGAGCTAGAATAAGCACTCACAGGCTGACAGCTGTATGTTTCAACATGGAAAGCCTTGAGAACTACTAAACATGATGTTTAGTTGTTTTAAATGAAGTTTTCACAACTAAAAAACTGTTTATAAACAAGTGTCCATTTTAGCTTTCTCTCCTCAAACTAAGCACGTTTCTGACATTGGAGCTAGAATAAGCACTCACAGGCTGACAGCTGTATGTTTCAACATGGAAAGCCTTGAGAACTACTAAACATGATGTTTAGTTGTTTTGAATGTGGTTTGCATAACAAAAAAATGTTTATTAAATAAGTGTCATTTTTGGCTTTCTTTCCTCAAACTAAGCTCCTTTCTGACATTGGAGCTAAAATAAGTACTCACAGGCTGACAGCTGTATATTTCAACATGGAAAGCCTTGAGAACTACTAAACATGATGTGTAGTTGTTTTGAATGTGGTTTGCATAACAAAAAAATGTTTATTAAATAAGTGTCATTTTTGGCTTTCTTTCCTCAAACTAAGCTCCTTTCTGACATTGGAGCTAGAATAAGTACTCACAGACTGACAGCTGCATGTTTCATTTCGGTTCTGACAGAGGAGATGGAAGGCCAGCAGACTGAAACTTCTTCACTGGAAACACTTACAATAGGTAAACACACTGAATTTCATGAAGTGAATCATGTTTCTATTGTCTAACAGGTGTTCATTAAAAAAGTGTTCATTTTAGCGTTCTTTCCTCAAACTAAGCTCGTTTCTGACATTGGAGCTAAAATAAGTACTCACAGGCTGACAGCTGTATATTTCAACATGGAAAGCCTTGAGAACTACTAAACATGATGTGTAGTTGTTTTGAATGTGGTTTGCATAACAAAAAAATGTTTATTAAATAAGTGTCATTTTTGGCTTTCTTTCCTCAAACTAAGCTTGTTTCTGACATTGGAGCTAAAATAAGTACTCACAGGCTGACAGCTGTATATTTCAACATGGAAAGCCTTGAGAACTACTAAACATGATGTGTAGTTGTTTTGAATGTGGTTTGCATAACAAAAAAATGTTTATTAAATAAGTGTCATTTTTGGCTTTCTTTCCTCAAACTAAGCTCGTTTCTGACATTGGAGCTAAAATAAGTACTTACAGGCTGACAGCTGTATATTTCAACATGGAAAGCCTTGAGAACTACTAAACATGATGAGTAGTTGTTTTGAATGTGGTTTGCATAACAAAAAAATGTTTATTAAATAAGTGTCATTTTTGGCTTTCTTTCCTCAAACTAAGCTCCTTTCTGACATTGGAGCTAAAATAAGTACTCACAGGCTGACAGCTGTATATTTCAACATGGAAAGCCTTGAGAACTACTAAACATGATGTGTAGTTGTTTTGAATGTGGTTTGCATAACAAAAAAATGTTTATTAAATAAGTGTCATTTTTGGCTTTCTTTCCTCAAACTAAGCTCCTTTCGGACATTGGAGCTAGAATAAGTACTCACAGACTGACAGCTGCATGTTTCATTTCGGTACTGACAGAGGAGATGGAAGGCCAGCAGACTGAAACTTCTTCACTGGAAACACTTACAATAGGTAAACACACTGAATTTCATGAAGTGAATCATGTTTCTATTGTCTAACAGGTGTTCATTAAAAAAGTGTTCATTTTAGCGTTCTTTCCTCAAACTAAGCTCGTTTCTGACATTGGAGCTAAAATAAGTACTCACAGGCTGACAGCTGTATATTTCAACATGGAAAGCCTTGAGAACTACTAAACATGATGTGTAGTTGTTTTGAATGTGGTTTGCATAACAAAAAAATGTTTATTAAATAAGTGTCATTTTTGGCTTTCTTTCCTCAAACTAAGCTCCTTTCTGACATTGGAGCTAGAATAAGTACTCACAGACTGACAGCTGCATGTTTCATTTCGGTTCTGACAGAGGAGATGGAAGGCCAGCAGACTGAAACTTCTTCACTGGAAACACTTACAATAGGTAAACACACTGAATTTCATGAAGTGAATCATGTTTCTATTGTCTAACAGGTGTTCATTAAAAAAGTGTTCATTTTAGCGTTCTTTCCTCAAACTAAGCTCGTTTCTGACATTGGAGCTAAAATAAGTACTCACAGGCTGACAGCTGTATATTTCAACATGGAAAGCCTTGAGAACTACTAAACATGATGTGTAGTTGTTTTGAATGTGGTTTGCATAACAAAAAAATGTTTATTAAATAAGTGTCATTTTTGGCTTTCTTTCCTCAAACTAAGCTTGTTTCTGACATTGGAGCTAAAATAAGTACTCACAGGCTGACAGCTGTATATTTCAACATGGAAAGCCTTGAGAACTACTAAACATGATGTGTAGTTGTTTTGAATGTGGTTTGCATAACAAAAAAATGTTTATTAAATAAGTGTCATTTTTGGCTTTCTTTCCTCAAACTAAGCTCGTTTCTGACATTGGAGCTAAAATAAGTACTCACAGGCTGACAGCTGTATATTTCAACATGGAAAGCCTTTAGAACTACTAAACATGATGTGTAGTTGTTTTGAATGTGGTTTGCATAACAAAAAAATGTTTATTAAATAAGTGTCATTTTTGGCTTTCTTTCCTCAAACTAAGCTCCTTTCTGACATTGGAGCTAAAATAAGTACTCACAGGCTGACAGCTGTATATTTCAACATGGAAAGCCTTGAGAACTACTAAACATGATGTGTAGTTGTTTTAAATGAAGTTTTCACAACTAAAAAACTGTTTATAAACAAGTGTCCATTTTAGCTTTCTCTCCTCAAACTAAGCACGTTTCTGACATTGGAGCTAGAATAAGCACTCACAGGCTGACAGCTGTATATTTCAACATGGAAAGCCTTGAGAACTACTAAACATGATGTGTAGTTGTTTTGAATGTGGTTTGCATAACAAAAAAATGTTTATTAAATAAGTGTCATTTTTGGCTTTCTTTCCTCAAACTAAGCTCCTTTCTGACATTGGAGCTAGAATAAGTACTCACAGACTGACAGCTGCATGTTTCATTTCGGTTCTGACAGAGGAGATGGAAGGCCAGCAGACTGAAACTTCTTCACTGGAAACACTTACAATAGGTAAACACACTGAATTTCATGAAGTGAATCATGTTTCTATTGTCTAACAGGTGTTCATTAAAAAAGTGTTCATTTTAGCGTTCTTTCCTCAAACTAAGCTCGTTTCTGACATTGGAGCTAAAATAAGTACTCACAGGCTGACAGCTGTATATTTCAACATGGAAAGCCTTGAGAACTACTAAACATGATGTGTAGTTGTTTTGAATGAGGTTTGCATAACAAAAAAATGTTTATTAAATAATTGCCATTTTTGGATTTTTTTCCTCAAACTAAGCTTGTTTCTGACATTGGAGCTAGAAGGAGTACTCACAGGCTGACAGCTGTATGTTTCAATATGGAAAGCCTTGAGAACTACTAAACATGATGTTTAGTTGTTTTAAATGAAGTTTTCACAACTAAAAAACTGTTTATAAACAAGTGTCCATTTTAGCTTTCTCTCCTCAAACTAAGCACGTTTCTGACATTGGAGCTAGAATAAGCACTCACAGGCTGACAGCTGTATGTTTCAACATGGAAAGCCTTGAGAACTACTAAACATGATGTTTAGTTGTTTTAAATGAAGTTTTCACAACTAAAAAACTGTTTATAAACAAGTGTCCATTTTAGCTTTCTCTCCTCAAACTAAGCACGTTTCTGACATTGGAGCTAGAATAAGCACTCACAGGCTGACAGCTGTATATTTCAACATGGAAAGCCTTGAGAACTACTAAACATGATGTGTAGTTGTTTTGAATGTGGTTTGCATAACAAAAAAATGTTTATTAAATAAGTGTCATTTTTGGCTTTCTTTCCTCAAACTAAGCTCCTTTCTGACATTGGAGCTAGAATAAGTACTCACAGACTGACAGCTGCATGTTTCATTTCGGTACTGACAGAGGAGATGGAAGGCCAGCAGACTGAAACTTCTTCACTGGAAACACTTACAATAGGTAAACACACTGAATTTCATGAAGTGAATCATGTTTCTATTGTCTAACAGGTGTTCATTAAAAAAGTGTTCATTTTAGCGTTCTTTCCTCAAACTAAGCTCGTTTCTGACATTGGAGCTAAAATAAGTACTCACAGGCTGACAGCTGTATATTTCAACATGGAAAGCCTTGAGAACTACTAAACATGATGTGTAGTTGTTTTGAATGTGGTTTGCATAACAAAAAAATGTTTATTAAATAAGTGTCATTTTTGGCTTTCTTTCCTCAAACTAAGCTCCTTTCTGACATTGGAGCTAAAATAAGTACTCACAGGCTGACAGCTGTATATTTCAACATGGAAAGCCTTGAGAACTACTAAACATGATGTGTAGTTGTTTTGAATGTGGTTTGCATAACAAAAAAATGTTTATTAAATAAGTGTCATTTTTGGCTTTCTTTCCTCAAACTAAGCTTGTTTCTGACATTGGAGCTAAAATAAGTACTCACAGGCTGACAGCTGTATATTTCAACATGGAAAGCCTTGAGAACTACTAAACATGATGTGTAGTTGTTTTGAATGTGGTTTGCATAACAAAAAAATGTTTATTAAATAAGTGTCATTTTTGGCTTTCTTTCCTCAAACTAAGCTCGTTTCTGACATTGGAGCTAAAATAAGTACTTACAGGCTGACAGCTGTATATTTCAACATGGAAAGCCTTGAGAACTACTAAACATGATGTGTAGTTGTTTTGAATGTGGTTTGCATAACAAAAAAATGTTTATTAAATAAGTGTCATTTTTGGCTTTCTTTCCTCAAACTAAGCTCCTTTCTGACATTGGAGCTAAAATAAGTACTCACAGGCTGACAGCTGTATATTTCAACATGGAAAGCCTTGAGAACTACTAAACATGATGTGTAGTTGTTTTGAATGTGGTTTGCATAACAAAAAAATGTTTATTAAATAAGTGTCATTTTTGGCTTTCTTTCCTCAAACTAAGCTCCTTTCGGACATTGGAGCTAGAATAAGTACTCACAGACTGACAGCTGCATGTTTCATTTCGGTACTGACAGAGGAGATGGAAGGCCAGCAGACTGAAACTTCTTCACTGGAAACACTTACAATAGGTAAACACACTGAATTTCATGAAGTGAATCATGTTTCTATTGTCTAACAGGTGTTCATTAAAAAAGTGTTCATTTTAGCGTTCTTTCCTCAAACTAAGCTCGTTTCTGACATTGGAGCTAAAATAAGTACTCACAGGCTGACAGCTGTATATTTCAACATGGAAAGCCTTGAGAACTACTAAACATGATGTGTAGTTGTTTTGAATGTGGTTTGCATAACAAAAAAATGTTTATTAAATAAGTGTCATTTTTGGCTTTCTTTCCTCAAACTAAGCTCCTTTCTGACATTGGAGCTAGAATAAGTACTCACAGACTGACAGCTGCATGTTTCATTTCGGTTCTGACAGAGGAGATGGAAGGCCAGCAGACTGAAACTTCTTCACTGGAAACACTTACAATAGGTAAACACACTGAATTTCATGAAGTGAATCATGTTTCTATTGTCTAACAGGTGTTCATTAAAAAAGTGTTCATTTTAGCGTTCTTTCCTCAAACTAAGCTCGTTTCTGACATTGGAGCTAAAATAAGTACTCACAGGCTGACAGCTGTATATTTCAACATGGAAAGCCTTGAGAACTACTAAACATGATGTGTAGTTGTTTTGAATGTGGTTTGCATAACAAAAAAATGTTTATTAAATAAGTGTCATTTTTGGCTTTCTTTCCTCAAACTAAGCTTGTTTCTGACATTGGAGCTAAAATAAGTACTCACAGGCTGACAGCTGTATATTTCAACATGGAAAGCCTTGAGAACTACTAAACATGATGTGTAGTTGTTTTGAATGTGGTTTGCATAACAAAAAAATGTTTATTAAATAAGTGTCATTTTTGGCTTTCTTTCCTCAAACTAAGCTCGTTTCTGACATTGGAGCTAAAATAAGTACTCACAGGCTGACAGCTGTATATTTCAACATGGAAAGCCTTGAGAACTACTAAACATGATGTGTAGTTGTTTTGAATGTGGTTTGCATAACAAAAAAATGTTTATTAAATAAGTGTCATTTTTGGCTTTCTTTCCTCAAACTAAGCTCCTTTCTGACATTGGAGCTAAAATAAGTACTCACAGGCTGACAGCTGTATATTTCAACATGGAAAGCCTTGAGAACTACTAAACATGATGTGTAGTTGTTTTAAATGAAGTTTTCACAACTAAAAAACTGTTTATAAACAAGTGTCCATTTTAGCTTTCTCTCCTCAAACTAAGCACGTTTCTGACATTGGAGCTAGAATAAGCACTCACAGGCTGACAGCTGTATATTTCAACATGGAAAGCCTTGAGAACTACTAAACATGATGTGTAGTTGTTTTGAATGTGGTTTGCATAACAAAAAAATGTTTATTAAATAAGTGTCATTTTTGGCTTTCTTTCCTCAAACTAAGCTCCTTTCTGACATTGGAGCTAGAATAAGTACTCACAGACTGACAGCTGCATGTTTCATTTCGGTTCTGACAGAGGAGATGGAAGGCCAGCAGACTGAAACTTCTTCACTGGAAACACTTACAATAGGTAAACACACTGAATTTCATGAAGTGAATCATGTTTCTATTGTCTAACAGGTGTTCATTAAAAAAGTGTTCATTTTAGCGTTCTTTCCTCAAACTAAGCTCGTTTCTGACATTGGAGCTAAAATAAGTACTCACAGGCTGACAGCTGTATATTTCAACATGGAAAGCCTTGAGAACTACTAAACATGATGTGTAGTTGTTTTGAATGAGGTTTGCATAACAAAAAAATGTTTATTAAATAATTGCCATTTTTGGATTTTTTTCCTCAAACTAAGCTTGTTTCTGACATTGGAGCTAGAAGGAGTACTCACAGGCTGACAGCTGTATGTTTCAATATGGAAAGCCTTGAGAACTACTAAACATGATGTTTAGTTGTTTTAAATGAAGTTTTCACAACTAAAAAACTGTTTATAAACAAGTGTCCATTTTAGCTTTCTCTCCTCAAACTAAGCACGTTTCTGACATTGGAGCTAGAATAAGCACTCACAGGCTGACAGCTGTATGTTTCAACATGGAAAGCCTTGAGAACTACTAAACATGATGTTTAGTTGTTTTAAATGAAGTTTTCACAACTAAAAAACTGTTTATAAACAAGTGTCCATTTTAGCTTTCTCTCCTCAAACTAAGCACGTTTCTGACATTGGAGCTAGAATAAGCACTCACAGGCTGACAGCTGTATATTTCAACATGGAAAGCCTTGAGAACTACTAAACATGATGTGTAGTTGTTTTGAATGTGGTTTGCATAACAAAAAAATGTTTATTAAATAAGTGTCATTTTTGGCTTTCTTTCCTCAAACTAAGCTCCTTTCTGACATTGGAGCTAGAATAAGTACTCACAGACTGACAGCTGCATGTTTCATTTCGGTACTGACAGAGGAGATGGAAGGCCAGCAGACTGAAACTTCTTCACTGGAAACACTTACAATAGGTAAACACACTGAATTTCATGAAGTGAATCATGTTTCTATTGTCTAACAGGTGTTCATTAAAAAAGTGTTCATTTTAGCGTTCTTTCCTCAAACTAAGCTCGTTTCTGACATTGGAGCTAAAATAAGTACTCACAGGCTGACAGCTGTATATTTCAACATGGAAAGCCTTGAGAACTACTAAACATGATGTGTAGTTGTTTTGAATGTGGTTTGCATAACAAAAAAATGTTTATTAAATAAGTGTCATTTTTGGCTTTCTTTCCTCAAACTAAGCTCCTTTCTGACATTGGAGCTAAAATAAGTACTCACAGGCTGACAGCTGTATATTTCAACATGGAAAGCCTTGAGAACTACTAAACATGATGTGTAGTTGTTTTGAATGTGGTTTGCATAACAAAAAAATGTTTATTAAATAAGTGTCATTTTTGGCTTTCTTTCCTCAAACTAAGCTCCTTTCTGACATTGGAGCTAAAATAAGTACTCACAGGCTGACAGCTGTATATTTCAACATGGAAAGCCTTGAGAACTACTAAACATGATGTGTAGTTGTTTTGAATGTGGTTTGCATAACAAAAAAATGTTTATTAAATAAGTGTCATTTTTGGCTTTCTTTCCTCAAACTAAGCTCCTTTCTGACATTGGAGCTAAAATAAGTACTCACAGGCTGACAGCTGTATATTTCAACATGGAAAGCCTTGAGAACTACTAAACATGATGTGTAGTTGTTTTGAATGTGGTTTGCATAACAAAAAAATGTTTATTAAATAAGTGTCATTTTTGGCTTTCTTTCCTCAAACTAAGCTCCTTTCTGACATTGGAGCTAGAATAAGTACTCACAGACTGACAGCTGCATGTTTCATTTCGGTTCTGACAGAGGAGATGGAAGGCCAGCAGACTGAAACTTCTTCACTGGAAACACTTACAATAGGTAAACACACTGAATTTCATGAAGTGAATCATGTTTCTATTGTCTAACAGGTGTTCATTAAAAAAGTGTTCATTTTAGCGTTCTTTCCTCAAACTAAGCTCGTTTCTGACATTGGAGCTAAAATAAGTACTCACAGGCTGACAGCTGTATATTTCAACATGGAAAGCCTTGAGAACTACTAAACATGATGTGTAGTTGTTTTGAATGTGGTTTGCATAACAAAAAAATGTTTATTAAATAAGTGTCATTTTTGGCTTTCTTTCCTCAAACTAAGCTCGTTTCTGACATTGGAGCTAAAATAAGTACTCACAGGCTGACAGCTGTATATTTCAACATGGAAAGCCTTGAGAACTACTAAACATGATGTGTAGTTGTTTTGAATGTGGTTTGCATAACAAAAAAATGTTTATTAAATAAGTGTCATTTTTGGCTTTCTTTCCTCAAACTAAGCTCCTTTCTGACATTGGAGCTAGAATAAGTACTCACAGACTGACAGCTGCATGTTTCATTTCGGTTCTGACAGAGGAGATGGAAGGCCAGCAGACTGAAACTTCTTCACTGGAAACACTTACAATAGGTAAACACACTGAATTTCATGAAGTGAATCATGTTTCTATTGTCTAACAGGTGTTCATTAAAAAAGTGTTCATTTTAGCGTTCTTTCCTCAAACTAAGCTCGTTTCTGACATTGGAGCTAAAATAAGTACTCACAGGCTGACAGCTGTATATTTCAACATGGAAAGCCTTGAGAACTACTAAACATGATGTGTAGTTGTTTTGAATGTGGTTTGCATAACAAAAAAATGTTTATTAAATAAGTGTCATTTTTGGCTTTCTTTCCTCAAACTAAGCTCCTTTCTGACATTGGAGCTAGAATAAGTACTCACAGACTGACAGCTGCATGTTTCATTTCGGTACTGACAGAGGAGATGGAAGGCCAGCAGACTGAAACTTCTTCACTGGAAACACTTACAATAGGTAAACACACTGAATTTCATGAAGTGAATCATGTTTCTATTGTCTAACAGGTGTTCATTAAAAAAGTGTTCATTTTAGCGTTCTTTCCTCAAACTAAGCTCGTTTCTGACATTGGAGCTAAAATAAGTACTCACAGGCTGACAGCTGTATATTTCAACATGGAAAGCCTTGAGAACTACTAAACATGATGTGTAGTTGTTTTGAATGTGGTTTGCATAACAAAAAAATGTTTATTAAGTAAGTGTCATTTTTGGCTTTCTTTCCTCAAACTAAGCTCCTTTCTGACATTGGAGCTAGAATAAGTACTCACAGACTGACAGCTGCATGTTTCATTTCGGTACTGACAGAGGAGATGGAAGGCCAGCAGACTGAAACTTCTTCACTGGAAACACTTACAATAGGTAAACACACTGAATTTCATGAAGTGAATCATGTTTCTATTGTCTAACAGGTGTTCATTAAAAAAGTGTTCATTTTAGCGTTCTTTCCTCAAACTAAGCTCGTTTCTGACATTGGAGCTAAAATAAGTACTCACAGGCTGACAGCTGTATATTTCAACATGGAAAGCCTTGAGAACTACTAAACATGATGTGTAGTTGTTTTGAATGAGGTTTGCATAACAAAAAAATGTTTATTAAATAATTGCCATTTTTGGATTTTTTTCCTCAAACTAAGCTTGTTTCTGACATTGGAGCTAGAAGGAGTACTCACAGGCTGACAGCTGTATGTTTCAATATGGAAAGCCTTGAGAACTACTAAACATGATGTTTAGTTGTTTTAAATGAAGTTTTCACAACTAAAAAACTGTTTATAAACAAGTGTCCATTTTAGCTTTCTCTCCTCAAACTAAGCACGTTTCTGACATTGGAGCTAGAATAAGCACTCACAGGCTGACAGCTGTATATTTCAACATGGAAAGCCTTGAGAACTACTAAACATGATGTGTAGTTGTTTTGAATGTGGTTTGCATAACAAAAAAATGTTTATTAAATAAGTGTCATTTTTGGCTTTCTTTCCTCAAACTAAGCTCCTTTCTGACATTGGAGCTAGAATAAGTACTCACAGACTGACAGCTGCATGTTTCATTTCGGTACTGACAGAGGAGATGGAAGGCCAGCAGACTGAAACTTCTTCACTGGAAACACTTACAATAGGTAAACACACTGAATTTCATGAAGTGAATCATGTTTCTATTGTCTAACAGGTGTTCATTAAAAAAGTGTTCATTTTAGCGTTCTTTCCTCAAACTAAGCTCGTTTCTGACATTGGAGCTAAAATAAGTACTCACAGGCTGACAGCTGTATATTTCAACATGGAAAGCCTTGAGAACTACTAAACATGATGTGTAGTTGTTTTGAATGAGGTTTGCATAACAAAAAAATGTTTATTAAATAATTGCCATTTTTGGATTTTTTTCCTCAAACTAAGCTTGTTTCTGACATTGGAGCTAGAAGGAGTACTCACAGGCTGACAGCTGTATGTTTCAATATGGAAAGCCTTGAGAACTACTAAACATGATGTTTAGTTGTTTTAAATGAAGTTTTCACAACTAAAAAACTGTTTATAAACGAGTGTCCATTTTAGCTTTCTCTCCTCAAACTAAGCACGTTTCTGACATTGGAGCTAGAATAAGCACTCACAGGCTGACAGCTGTATGTTTCAACATGGAAAGCCTTGAGAACTACTAAACATGATGTTTAGTTGTTTTGAATGTGGTTTGCATAACAAAAAAATGTTTATTAAATAAGTGTCATTTTTGGCTTTCTTTCCTCAAACTAAGCTCCTTTCTGACATTGGAGCTAAAATAAGTACTCACAGGCTGACAGCTGTATATTTCAACATGGAAAGCCTTGAGAACTACTAAACATGATGTGTAGTTGTTTTGAATGTGGTTTGCATAACAAAAAAATGTTTATTAAATAAGTGTCATTTTTGGCTTTCTTTCCTCAAACTAAGCTCCTTTCTGACATTGGAGCTAGAATAAGTACTCACAGACTGACAGCTGCATGTTTCATTTCGGTTCTGACAGAGGAGATGGAAGGCCAGCAGACTGAAACTTCTTCACTGGAAACACTTACAATAGGTAAACACACTGAATTTCATGAAGTGAATCATGTTTCTATTGTCTAACAGGTGTTCATTAAAAAAGTGTTCATTTTAGCGTTCTTTCCTCAAACTAAGCTCGTTTCTGACATTGGAGCTAAAATAAGTACTCACAGGCTGACAGCTGTATATTTCAACATGGAAAGCCTTGAGAACTACTAAACATGATGTGTAGTTGTTTTGAATGTGGTTTGCATAACAAAAAAATGTTTATTAAATAAGTGTCATTTTTGGCTTTCTTTCCTCAAACTAAGCTTGTTTCTGACATTGGAGCTAAAATAAGTACTCACAGGCTGACAGCTGTATATTTCAACATGGAAAGCCTTGAGAACTACTAAACATGATGTGTAGTTGTTTTGAATGTGGTTTGCATAACAAAAAAATGTTTATTAAATAAGTGTCATTTTTGGCTTTCTTTCCTCAAACTAAGCTCGTTTCTGACATTGGAGCTAAAATAAGTACTTACAGGCTGACAGCTGTATATTTCAACATGGAAAGCCTTGAGAACTACTAAACATGATGTGTAGTTGTTTTGAATGTGGTTTGCATAACAAAAAAATGTTTATTAAATAAGTGTCATTTTTGGCTTTCTTTCCTCAAACTAAGCTCCTTTCTGACATTGGAGCTAAAATAAGTACTCACAGGCTGACAGCTGTATATTTCAACATGGAAAGCCTTGAGAACTACTAAACATGATGTGTAGTTGTTTTGAATGTGGTTTGCATAACAAAAAAATGTTTATTAAATAAGTGTCATTTTTGGCTTTCTTTCCTCAAACTAAGCTCCTTTCGGACATTGGAGCTAGAATAAGTACTCACAGACTGACAGCTGCATGTTTCATTTCGGTACTGACAGAGGAGATGGAAGGCCAGCAGACTGAAACTTCTTCACTGGAAACACTTACAATAGGTAAACACACTGAATTTCATGAAGTGAATCATGTTTCTATTGTCTAACAGGTGTTCATTAAAAAAGTGTTCATTTTAGCGTTCTTTCCTCAAACTAAGCTCGTTTCTGACATTGGAGCTAAAATAAGTACTCACAGGCTGACAGCTGTATATTTCAACATGGAAAGCCTTGAGAACTACTAAACATGATGTGTAGTTGTTTTGAATGAGGTTTGCATAACAAAAAAATGTTTATTAAATAATTGCCATTTTTGGATTTTTTTCCTCAAACTAAGCTTGTTTCTGACATTGGAGCTAGAAGGAGTACTCACAGGCTGACAGCTGTATGTTTCAATATGGAAAGCCTTGAGAACTACTAAACATGATGTTTAGTTGTTTTAAATGAAGTTTTCACAACTAAAAAACTGTTTATAAACGAGTGTCCATTTTAGCTTTCTCTCCTCAAACTAAGCACGTTTCTGACATTGGAGCTAGAATAAGCACTCACAGGCTGACAGCTGTATGTTTCAACATGGAAAGCCTTGAGAACTACTAAACATGATGTTTAGTTGTTTTGAATGTGGTTTGCATAACAAAAAAATGTTTATTAAATAAGTGTCATTTTTGGCTTTCTTTCCTCAAACTAAGCTCCTTTCTGACATTGGAGCTAGAATAAGTACTCACAGACTGACAGCTGCATGTTTCATTTCGGTTCTGACAGAGGAGATGGAAGGCCAGCAGACTGAAACTTCTTCACTGGAAACACTTACAATAGGTAAACACACTGAATTTCATGAAGTGAATCATGTTTCTATTGTCTAACAGGTGTTCATTAAAAAAGTGTTCATTTTAGCGTTCTTTCCTCAAACTAAGCTCGTTTCTGACATTGGAGCTAAAATAAGTACTCACAGGCTGACAGCTGTATATTTCAACATGGAAAGCCTTGAGAACTACTAAACATGATGTGTAGTTGTTTTGAATGTGGTTTGCATAACAAAAAAATGTTTATTAAATAAGTGTCATTTTTGGCTTTCTTTCCTCAAACTAAGCTTGTTTCTGACATTGGAGCTAAAATAAGTACTCACAGGCTGACAGCTGTATATTTCAACATGGAAAGCCTTGAGAACTACTAAACATGATGTGTAGTTGTTTTGAATGTGGTTTGCATAACAAAAAAATGTTTATTAAATAAGTGTCATTTTTGGCTTTCTTTCCTCAAACTAAGCTCGTTTCTGACATTGGAGCTAAAATAAGTACTTACAGGCTGACAGCTGTATATTTCAACATGGAAAGCCTTGAGAACTACTAAACATGATGTGTAGTTGTTTTGAATGTGGTTTGCATAACAAAAAAATGTTTATTAAATAAGTGTCATTTTTGGCTTTCTTTCCTCAAACTAAGCTCCTTTCTGACATTGGAGCTAAAATAAGTACTCACAGGCTGACAGCTGTATATTTCAACATGGAAAGCCTTGAGAACTACTAAACATGATGTGTAGTTGTTTTGAATGTGGTTTGCATAACAAAAAAATGTTTATTAAATAAGTGTCATTTTTGGCTTTCTTTCCTCAAACTAAGCTCCTTTCGGACATTGGAGCTAGAATAAGTACTCACAGACTGACAGCTGCATGTTTCATTTCGGTACTGACAGAGGAGATGGAAGGCCAGCAGACTGAAACTTCTTCACTGGAAACACTTACAATAGGTAAACACACTGAATTTCATGAAGTGAATCATGTTTCTATTGTCTAACAGGTGTTCATTAAAAAAGTGTTCATTTTAGCGTTCTTTCCTCAAACTAAGCTCGTTTCTGACATTGGAGCTAAAATAAGTACTCACAGGCTGACAGCTGTATATTTCAACATGGAAAGCCTTGAGAACTACTAAACATGATGTGTAGTTGTTTTGAATGTGGTTTGCATAACAAAAAAATGTTTATTAAATAAGTGTCATTTTTGGCTTTCTTTCCTCAAACTAAGCTCCTTTCTGACATTGGAGCTAGAATAAGTACTCACAGACTGACAGCTGCATGTTTCATTTCGGTTCTGACAGAGGAGATGGAAGGCCAGCAGACTGAAACTTCTTCACTGGAAACACTTACAATAGGTAAACACACTGAATTTCATGAAGTGAATCATGTTTCTATTGTCTAACAGGTGTTCATTAAAAAAGTGTTCATTTTAGCGTTCTTTCCTCAAACTAAGCTCGTTTCTGACATTGGAGCTAAAATAAGTACTCACAGGCTGACAGCTGTATATTTCAACATGGAAAGCCTTGAGAACTACTAAACATGATGTGTAGTTGTTTTGAATGTGGTTTGCATAACAAAAAAATGTTTATTAAATAAGTGTCATTTTTGGCTTTCTTTCCTCAAACTAAGCTTGTTTCTGACATTGGAGCTAAAATAAGTACTCACAGGCTGACAGCTGTATATTTCAACATGGAAAGCCTTGAGAACTACTAAACATGATGTGTAGTTGTTTTGAATGTGGTTTGCATAACAAAAAAATGTTTATTAAATAAGTGTCATTTTTGGCTTTCTTTCCTCAAACTAAGCTCGTTTCTGACATTGGAGCTAAAATAAGTACTCACAGGCTGACAGCTGTATATTTCAACATGGAAAGCCTTGAGAACTACTAAACATGATGTGTAGTTGTTTTGAATGTGGTTTGCATAACAAAAAAATGTTTATTAAATAAGTGTCATTTTTGGCTTTCTTTCCTCAAACTAAGCTCCTTTCTGACATTGGAGCTAAAATAAGTACTCACAGGCTGACAGCTGTATATTTCAACATGGAAAGCCTTGAGAACTACTAAACATGATGTGTAGTTGTTTTGAATGTGGTTTGCATAACAAAAAAATGTTTATTAAATAAGTGTCATTTTTGGCTTTCTTTCCTCAAACTAAGCTCCTTTCGGACATTGGAGCTAGAATAAGTACTCACAGACTGACAGCTGCATGTTTCATTTCGGTACTGACAGAGGAGATGGAAGGCCAGCAGACTGAAACTTCTTCACTGGAAACACTTACAATAGGTAAACACACTGAATTTCATGAAGTGAATCATGTTTCTATTGTCTAACAGGTGTTCATTAAAAAAGTGTTCATTTTAGCGTTCTTTCCTCAAACTAAGCTCGTTTCTGACATTGGAGCTAAAATAAGTACTCACAGGCTGACAGCTGTATATTTCAACATGGAAAGCCTTGAGAACTACTAAACATGATGTGTAGTTGTTTTGAATGTGGTTTGCATAACAAAAAAATGTTTATTAAATAAGTGTCATTTTTGGCTTTCTTTCCTCAAACTAAGCTTGTTTCTGACATTGGAGCTAAAATAAGTACTCACAGGCTGACAGCTGTATATTTCAACATGGAAAGCCTTGAGAACTACTAAACATGATGTGTAGTTGTTTTGTATGTGGTTTGCATAACAAAAAAATGTTTATTAAATAAGTGTCATTTTTGGCTTTCTTTCCTCAAACTAAGCTCCTTTCTGACATTGGAGCTAGAATAAGTACTCACAGACTGACAGCTGCATGTTTCATTTCGGTACTGACAGAGGAGATGGAAGGCCAGCAGACTGAAACTTCTTCACTGGAAACACTTACAATAGGTAAACACACTGAATTTCATGAAGTGAATCATGTTTCTATTGTCTAACAGGTGTTCATTAAAAAAGTGTTCATTTTAGCGTTCTTTCCTCAAACTAAGCTCGTTTCTGACATTGGAGCTAAAATAAGTACTCACAGGCTGACAGCTGTATATTTCAACATGGAAAGCCTTGAGAACTACTAAACATGATGTGTAGTTGTTTTGAATGTGGTTTGCATAACAAAAAAATGTTTATTAAATAAGTGTCATTTTTGGCTTTCTTTCCTCAAACTAAGCTCCTTTCTGACATTGGAGCTAGAATAAGTACTCACAGACTGACAGCTGCATGTTTCATTTCGGTACTGACAGAGGAGATGGAAGGCCAGCAGACTGAAACTTCTTCACTGGAAACACTTACAATAGGTAAACACACTGAATTTCATGAAGTGAATCATGTTTCTATTGTCTAACAGGTGTTCATTAAAAAAGTGTTCATTTTAGCGTTCTTTCCTCAAACTAAGCTCGTTTCTGACATTGGAGCTAAAATAAGTACTCACAGGCTGACAGCTGTATATTTCAACATGGAAAGCCTTGAGAACTACTAAACATGATGTGTAGTTGTTTTGAATGTGGTTTGCATAACAAAAAATGTTTATTAAATAAGTGTCATTTTTGGCTTTCTTTCCTCAAACTAAGCTCGTTTCTGACATTGGAGCTAAAATAAGTACTCACAGGCTGACAGCTGTATATTTCAACATGGAAAGCCTTGAGAACTACTAAACATGATGTGTAGTTGTTTTGAATGTGGTTTGCATAACAAAAAAATGTTTATTAAATAAGTGTCATTTTTGGCTTTCTTTCCTCAAACTAAGCTCCTTTCTGACATTGGAGCTAAAATAAGTACTCACAGGCTGACAGCTGTATATTTCAACATGGAAATCCTTGAGAACTACTAAACATGATGTGTAGTTGTTTTGAATGTGGTTTGCATAACAAAAAAATATTTATTAAATAAGTGTCATTTTTGGCTTTCTTTCCTCAAACTAAGCTCGTTTCTGACATTGGAGCTAAAATAAGTACTCACAGGCTGACAGCTGTATATTTCAACATGGAAAGCCTTGAGAACTACTAAACATGATGTGTAGTTGTTTTGAATGTGGTTTGCATAACAAAAAAATGTTTATTAAATAAGTGTCATTTTTGGCTTTCTTTCCTCAAACTAAGCTCCTTTCTGACATTGGAGCTAAAATAAGTACTCACAGGCTGACAGCTGTATATTTCAACATGGAAAGCCTTGAGAACTACTAAACATGATGTGTAGTTGTTTTGAATGTGGTTTGCATAACAAAAAAATGTTTATTAAATAAGTGTCATTTTTGGCTTTCTTTCCTCAAACTAAGCTCCTTTCTGACATTGGAGCTAGAATAAGTACTTACAGACTGACAGCTGCATGTTTCATTTCGGTACTGACAGAGGAGATGGAAGGCCAGCAGACTGAAACTTCTTCACTGGAAACACTTACAATAGGTAAACACACTGAATTTCATGAAGTGAATCATGTTTCTATTGTCTAACAGGTGTTCATTAAAAAAGTGTTCATTTTAGCGTTCTTTCCTCAAACTAAGCTCGTTTCTGACATTGGAGCTAAAATAAGTACTCACAGGCTGACAGCTGTATATTTCAACATGGAAAGCCTTGAGAACTACTAAACATGATGTGTAGTTGTTTTGAATGTGGTTTGCATAACAAAAAAATATTTATTAAATACGTGTCATTTTTGGCTTTCTTTCCTCAAACTAAGCTCCTTTCTGACATTGGAGCTAGAATAAGTACTCACAGACTGACAGCTGCATGTTTCATTTCGGTACTGACAGAGGAGATGGAAGGCCAGCAGACTGAAACTTCTTCACTGGAAACACTTACAATAGGTAAACACACTGAATTTCATGAAGTGAATCATGTTTCTATTGTCTAACAGGTGTTCATTAAAAAAGTGTTCATTTTAGCGTTCTTTCCTCAAACTAAGCTCGTTTCTGACATTGGAGCTAAAATAAGTACTCACAGGCTGACAGCTGTATATTTCAACATGGAAAGCCTTGAGAACTACTAAACATGATGTGTAGTTGTTTTGAATGTGGTTTGCATAACAAAAAATGTTTATTAAATAAGTGTCATTTTTGGCTTTCTTTCCTCAAACTAAGCTCGTTTCTGACATTGGAGCTAAAATAAGTACTCACAGGCTGACAGCTGTATATTTCAACATGGAAAGCCTTGAGAACTACTAAACATGATGTGTAGTTGTTTTGAATGTGGTTTGCATAACAAAAAAATGTTTATTAAATAAGTGTCATTTTTGGCTTTCTTTCCTCAAACTAAGCTCCTTTCTGACATTGGAGCTAAAATAAGTACTCACAGGCTGACAGCTGTATATTTCAACATGGAAATCCTTGAGAACTACTAAACATGATGTGTAGTTGTTTTGAATGTGGTTTGCATAACAAAAAAATATTTATTAAATAAGTGTCATTTTTGGCTTTCTTTCCTCAAACTAAGCTCGTTTCTGACATTGGAGCTAAAATAAGTACTCACAGGCTGACAGCTGTATATTTCAACATGGAAAGCCTTGAGAACTACTAAACATGATGTGTAGTTGTTTTGAATGTGGTTTGCATAACAAAAAAATGTTTATTAAATAAGTGTCATTTTTGGCTTTCTTTCCTCAAACTAAGCTCCTTTCTGACATTGGAGCTAAAATAAGTACTCACAGGCTGACAGCTGTATATTTCAACATGGAAAGCCTTGAGAACTACTAAACATGATGTGTAGTTGTTTTGAATGTGGTTTGCATAACAAAAAAATGTTTATTAAATAAGTGTCATTTTTGGCTTTCTTTCCTCAAACTAAGCTCCTTTCTGACATTGGAGCTAGAATAAGTACTCACAGACTGACAGCTGCATGTTTCATTTCGGTACTGACAGAGGAGATGGAAGGCCAGCAGACTGAAACTTCTTCACTGGAAACACTTACAATAGGTAAACACACTGAATTTCATGAAGTGAATCATGTTTCTATTGTCTAACAGGTGTTCATTAAAAAAGTGTTCATTTTAGCGTTCTTTCCTCAAACTAAGCTCGTTTCTGACATTGGAGCTAAAATAAGTACTCACAGGCTGACAGCTGTATATTTCAACATGGAAAGCCTTGAGAACTACTAAACATGATGTGTAGTTGTTTTGAATGTGGTTTGCATAACAAAAAAATATTTATTAAATAAGTGTCATTTTTGGCTTTCTTTCCTCAAACTAAGCTCCTTTCTGACATTGGAGCTAGAATAAGTACTCACAGACTGACAGCTGCATGTTTCATTTCGGTACTGACAGAGGAGATGGAAGGCCAGCAGACTGAAACTTCTTCACTGGAAACACTTACAATAGGTAAACACACTGAATTTCATGAAGTGAATCATGTTTCTATTGTCTAACAGGTGTTCATTAAAAAAGTGTTCATTTTAGCGTTCTTTCCTCAAACTAAGCTCGTTTCTGACATTGGAGCTAAAATAAGTACTCACAGGCTGACAGCTGTATATTTCAACATGGAAAGCCTTGAGAACTACTAAACATGATGTGTAGTTGTTTTGAATGTGGTTTGCATAACAAAAAATGTTTATTAAATAAGTGTCATTTTTGGCTTTCTTTCCTCAAACTAAGCTCGTTTCTGACATTGGAGCTAAAATAAGTACTCACAGGCTGACAGCTGTATATTTCAACATGGAAAGCCTTGAGAACTACTAAACATGATGTGTAGTTGTTTTGAATGTGGTTTGCATAACAAAAAAATGTTTATTAAATAAGTGTCATTTTTGGCTTTCTTTCCTCAAACTAAGCTCCTTTCTGACATTGGAGCTAAAATAAGTACTCACAGGCTGACAGCTGTATATTTCAACATGGAAATCCTTGAGAACTACTAAACATGATGTGTAGTTGTTTTGAATGTGGTTTGCATAACAAAAAAATATTTATTAAATAAGTGTCATTTTTGGCTTTCTTTCCTCAAACTAAGCTCGTTTCTGACATTGGAGCTAAAATAAGTACTCACAGGCTGACAGCTGTATATTTCAACATGGAAAGCCTTGAGAACTACTAAACATGATGTGTAGTTGTTTTGAATGTGGTTTGCATAACAAAAAAATGTTTATTAAATAAGTGTCATTTTTGGCTTTCTTTCCTCAAACTAAGCTCCTTTCTGACATTGGAGCTAAAATAAGTACTCACAGGCTGACAGCTGTATATTTCAACATGGAAAGCCTTGAGAACTACTAAACATGATGTGTAGTTGTTTTGAATGTGGTTTGCATAACAAAAAAATGTTTATTAAATAAGTGTCATTTTTGGCTTTCTTTCCTCAAACTAAGCTCCTTTCTGACATTGGAGCTAGAATAAGTACTCACAGACTGACAGCTGCATGTTTCATTTCGGTACTGACAGAGGAGATGGAAGGCCAGCAGACTGAAACTTCTTCACTGGAAACACTTACAATAGGTAAACACACTGAATTTCATGAAGTGAATCATGTTTCTATTGTCTAACAGGTGTTCATTAAAAAAGTGTTCATTTTAGCGTTCTTTCCTCAAACTAAGCTCGTTTCTGACATTGGAGCTAAAATAAGTACTCACAGGCTGACAGCTGTATATTTCAACATGGAAAGCCTTGAGAACTACTAAACATGATGTGTAGTTGTTTTGAATGTGGTTTGCATAACAAAAAAATATTTATTAAATACGTGTCATTTTTGGCTTTCTTTCCTCAAACTAAGCTCCTTTCTGACATTGGAGCTAGAATAAGTACTCACAGACTGACAGCTGCATGTTTCATTTCGGTACTGACAGAGGAGATGGAAGGCCAGCAGACTGAAACTTCTTCACTGGAAACACTTACAATAGGTAAACACACTGAATTTCATGAAGTGAATCATGTTTCTATTGTCTAACAGGTGTTCATTAAAAAAGTGTTCATTTTAGCGTTCTTTCCTCAAACTAAGCTCGTTTCTGACATTGGAGCTAAAATAAGTACTCACAGGCTGACAGCTGTATATTTCAACATGGAAAGCCTTGAGAACTACTAAACATGATGTGTAGTTGTTTTGAATGTGGTTTGCATAACAAAAAATGTTTATTAAATAAGTGTCATTTTTGGCTTTCTTTCCTCAAACTAAGCTCGTTTCTGACATTGGAGCTAAAATAAGTACTCACAGGCTGACAGCTGTATATTTCAACATGGAAAGCCTTGAGAACTACTAAACATGATGTGTAGTTGTTTTGAATGTGGTTTGCATAACAAAAAAATGTTTATTAAATAAGTGTCATTTTTGGCTTTCTTTCCTCAAACTAAGCTCGTTTCTGACATTGGAGCTAAAATAAGTACTCACAGGCTGACAGCTGTATATTTCAACATGGAAAGCCTTGAGAACTACTAAACATGATGTGTAGTTGTTTTGAATGTGGTTTGCATAACAAAAAAATGTTTATTAAATAAGTGTCATTTTTGGCTTTCTTTCCTCAAACTAAGCTCCTTTCTGACATTGGAGCTAAAATAAGTACTCACAGGCTGACAGCTGTATATTTCAACATGGAAAGCCTTGAGAACTACTAAACATGATGTGTAGTTGTTTTGAATGTGGTTTGCATAACAAAAAAATGTTTATTAAATAAGTGTCATTTTTGGCTTTCTTTCCTCAAACTAAGCTCCTTTCTGACATTGGAGCTAGAATAAGTACTCACAGACTGACAGCTGCATGTTTCATTTCGGTACTGACAGAGGAGATGGAAGGCCAGCAGACTGAAACTTCTTCACTGGAAACACTTACAATAGGTAAACACACTGAATTTCATGAAGTGAATCATGTTTCTATTGTCTAACAGGTGTTCATTAAAAAAGTGTTCATTTTAGCGTTCTTTCCTCAAACTAAGCTCGTTTCTGACATTGGAGCTAAAATAAGTACTCACAGGCTGACAGCTGTATATTTCAACATGGAAAGCCTTGAGAACTACTAAACATGATGTGTAGTTGTTTTGAATGTGGTTTGCATAACAAAAAAATATTTATTAAATAAGTGTCATTTTTGGCTTTCTTTCCTCAAACTAAGCTCCTTTCTGACATTGGAGCTAGAATAAGTACTCACAGACTGACAGCTGCATGTTTCATTTCGGTACTGACAGAGGAGATGGAAGGCCAGCAGACTGAAACTTCTTCACTGGAAACACTTACAATAGGTAAACACACTGAATTTCATGAAGTGAATCATGTTTCTATTGTCTAACAGGTGTTCATTAAAAAAGTGTTCATTTTAGCGTTCTTTCCTCAAACTAAGCTCGTTTCTGACATTGGAGCTAAAATAAGTACTCACAGGCTGACAGCTGTATATTTCAACATGGAAAGCCTTGAGAACTACTAAACATGATGTGTAGTTGTTTTGAATGTGGTTTGCATAACAAAAAATGTTTATTAAATAAGTGTCATTTTTGGCTTTCTTTCCTCAAACTAAGCTCGTTTCTGACATTGGAGCTAAAATAAGTACTCACAGGCTGACAGCTGTATATTTCAACATGGAAAGCCTTGAGAACTACTAAACATGATGTGTAGTTGTTTTGAATGTGGTTTGCATAACAAAAAAATGTTTATTAAATAAGTGTCATTTTTGGCTTTCTTTCCTCAAACTAAGCTCCTTTCTGACATTGGAGCTAAAATAAGTACTCACAGGCTGACAGCTGTATATTTCAACATGGAAATCCTTGAGAACTACTAAACATGATGTGTAGTTGTTTTGAATGTGGTTTGCATAACAAAAAAATGTTTATTAAATAAGTGTCATTTTTGGCTTTCTTTCCTCAAACTAAGCTCCTTTCTGACATTGGAGCTAGAATAAGTACTCACAGACTGACAGCTGCATGTTTCATTTCGGTACTGACAGAGGAGATGGAAGGCCAGCAGACTGAAACTTCTTCACTGGAAACACTTACAATAGGTAAACACACTGAATTTCATGAAGTGAATCATGTTTCTATTGTCTAACAGGTGTTCATTAAAAAAGTGTTCATTTTAGCGTTCTTTCCTCAAACTAAGCTCGTTTCTGACATTGGAGCTAAAATAAGTACTCACAGGCTGACAGCTGTATATTTCAACATGGAAAGCCTTGAGAACTACTAAACATGATGTGTAGTTGTTTTGAATGTGGTTTGCATAACAAAAAAATGTTTATTAAATAAGTGTCATTTTTGGCTTTCTTTCCTCAAACTAAGCTCGTTTCTGACATTGGAGCTAAAATAAGTACTCACAGGCTGACAGCTGTATATTTCAACATGGAAAGCCTTGAGAACTACTAAACATGATGTGTAGTTGTTTTGAATGTGGTTTGCATAACAAAAAAATGTTTATTAAATAAGTGTCATTTTTGGCTTTCTTTCCTCAAACTAAGCTCCTTTCTGACATTGGAGCTAGAATAAGTACTCACAGACTGACAGCTGCATGTTTCATTTCGGTACTGACAGAGGAGATGGAAGGCCAGCAGACTGAAACTTCTTCACTGGAAACACTTACAATAGGTAAACACACTGAATTTCATGAAGTGAATCATGTTTCTATTGTCTAACAGGTGTTCATTAAAAAAGTGTTCATTTTAGCGTTCTTTCCTCAAACTAAGCTCGTTTCTGACATTGGAGCTAAAATAAGTACTCACAGGCTGACAGCTGTATATTTCAACATGGAAAGCCTTGAGAACTACTAAACATGATGTGTAGTTGTTTTGAATGTGGTTTGCATAACAAAAAAATGTTTATTAAATAAGTGTCATTTTTGGCTTTCTTTCCTCAAACTAAGCTTGTTTCTGACATTGGAGCTAAAATAAGTACTCACAGGCTGACAGCTGTATATTTCAACATGGAAAGCCTTGAGAACTACTAAACATGATGTGTAGTTGTTTTGTATGTGGTTTGCATAACAAAAAAATGTTTATTAAATAAGTGTCATTTTTGGCTTTCTTTCCTCAAACTAAGCTCCTTTCTGACATTGGAGCTAGAATAAGTACTCACAGACTGACAGCTGCATGTTTCATTTCGGTACTGACAGAGGAGATGGAAGGCCAGCAGACTGAAACTTCTTCACTGGAAACACTTACAATAGGTAAACACACTGAATTTCATGAAGTGAATCATGTTTCTATTGTCTAACAGGTGTTCATTAAAAAAGTGTTCATTTTAGCGTTCTTTCCTCAAACTAAGCTCATTTCTGACATTGGAGCTAAAATAAGTACTCACAGGCTGACAGCTGTATATTTCAACATGGAAAGCCTTGAGAACTACTAAACATGATGTGTAGTTGTTTTGAATGTGGTTTGCATAACAAAAAAATGTTTATTAAATAAGTGTCATTTTTGGCTTTCTTTCCTCAAACTAAGCTCGTTTCTGACATTGGAGCTAAAATAAGTACTCACAGGCTGACAGCTGTATATTTCAACATGGAAAGCCTTGAGAACTACTAAACATGATGTGTAGTTGTTTTGAATGTGGTTTGCATAACAAAAAAATGTTTATTAAATAAGTGTCATTTTTGGCTTTCTTTCCTCAAACTAAGCTCCTTTCTGACATTGGAGCTAGAATAAGTACTCACAGACTGACAGCTGCATGTTTCATTTCGGTACTGACAGAGGAGATGGAAGGCCAGCAGACTGAAACTTCTTCACTGGAAACACTTACAATAGGTAAACACACTGAATTTCATGAAGTGAATCATGTTTCTATTGTCTAACAGGTGTTCATTAAAAAAGTGTTCATTTTAGCGTTCTTTCCTCAAACTAAGCTCGTTTCTGACATTGGAGCTAAAATAAGTACTCACAGGCTGACAGCTGTATATTTCAACATGGAAAGCCTTGAGAACTACTAAACATGATGTGTAGTTGTTTTGAATGTGGTTTGCATAACAAAAAAATGTTTATTAAATAAGTGTCATTTTTGGCTTTCTTTCCTCAAACTAAGCTCCTTTCTGACATTGGAGCTAGAATAAGTACTCACAGACTGACAGCTGCATGTTTCATTTCGGTACTGACAGAGGAGATGGAAGGCCAGCAGACTGAAACTTCTTCACTGGAAACACTTACAATAGGTAAACACACTGAATTTCATGAAGTGAATCATGTTTCTATTGTCTAACAGGTGTTCATTAAAAAAGTGTTCATTTTAGCGTTCTTTCCTCAAACTAAGCTCGTTTCTGACATTGGAGCTAAAATAAGTACTCACAGGCTGACAGCTGTATATTTCAACATGGAAAGCCTTGAGAACTACTAAACATGATGTGTAGTTGTTTTGAATGTGGTTTGCATAACAAAAAAATGTTTATTAAATAAGTGTCATTTTTGGCTTTCTTTCCTCAAACTAAGCTCCTTTCTGACATTGGAGCTAGAATAAGTACTCACAGACTGACAGCTGCATGTTTCATTTCGGTACTGACAGAGGAGATGGAAGGCCAGCAGACTGAAACTTCTTCACTGGAAACACTTACAATAGGTAAACACACTGAATTTCATGAAGTGAATCATGTTTCTATTGTCTAACAGGTGTTCATTAAAAAAGTGTTCATTTTAGCGTTCTTTCCTCAAACTAAGCTCGTTTCTGACATTGGAGCTAAAATAAGTACTCACAGGCTGACAGCTGTATATTTCAACATGGAAAGCCTTGAGAACTACTAAACATGATGTGTAGTTGTTTTGAATGTGGTTTGCATAACAAAAAAATGTTTATTAAATAAGTGTCATTTTTGGCTTTCTTTCCTAAAATGGACACTTTTTATAAACAGTTTTTTTGTTGTGAAAACTTCATTTAAAACAACTAAACATCATGTTTAGTAGTTCTCCATATTGAAACATACAGCTGTCAGCCTGTGAGTGCTTATTCTAGCTCCAATGTCAGAAATGTGCTTAGTTTGAGGAGAGAAAGCTGAAATGGACACTTGTTTATAAACAGTTTTTTTGTTGTGAAAACTTCATTTAAAACAACTAAACATCATGTTTAGTAGTTCTCAAGGCTTTCCATATTGAAACATACAGCTATCAGCCTGTGAGTGCTTTAATATAGCTCCAATGTCAGAAACGTGCTTAGTTTGAGGAGAGAAAGCTAAAATGGACACTTGTTTATAAACAGTTTTTTAGTTGTGAAAACTTCATTTAAAACAACTAAACATCATGTTTAGTAGTTCTCCATATTGAAACATACAGCTGTCAGCCTGTGAGTGCTTTAATGTAGCTCCAATGTCAGAAACGTGCTTAGTTTTAGGAGAGAAAGCTAAAATGGACACTTGTTTATAAACAGTTTTTTAGTTGTGAAAACTTCATTTAAAACAACTAAACATCATGTTTAGTAGTTCTCAAGGCTTTCCATATTGAAACATACAGCTATCAGCCTGTGAGTGCTTTAATATAGCTCCAATGTCAGAAACGTGCTTAGTTTGAGGAGAGAAAGCTAAAATGGACACTTGTTTATAAACAGTTTTTTTGTTGTGAAAACTTCATTTCAAACAACTAAACATCATGTTTAGTAGTTCTCCATATTGAAACATACAGCTGTCAGCCTGTGAGTGCTTATTCTAGCTCCAATGTCAGAAACGTGCTTAGTTTGAGGAGAGAAAGCTAAAATGGACACTTGTTTATAAACAGTTTTTTAGTTGTGAAAACTTCATTTAAAACAACTAAACATCATGTTTAGTAGTTCTCCATATTGAAACATACAGCTGTCAGCCTGTGAGTGCTTATTCTAGCTCCAATGTCAGAAACGTGCTTAGTTTGAGGAGAGAAAGCTAAAATGGACACTTGTTTATAAACAGTTTTTTTGTTGTGAAAACTTCATTTAAAACAACTAAACATCATGTTTAGTAGTTCTCAAGGCTTTCCATATTGAAACATACAGATATCAGCCTGTGAGTGCTTTAATATAGCTCCAATGTCAGAAATGTGCTTAGTTTGAGGAGAGAAAGCTAAAATGGACACTTGTTTATAAACAGTTTTTTTGTTGTGAAAACTTCATTTAAAACAACTAAACATCATGTTTAGTAGTTCTCAAGGCTTTCCATATTGAAACATACAGCTATCAGCCTGTGAGTGCTTTAATATAGCTCCAATGTCAGAAACGTGCTTAGTTTGAGGAGAGAAAGCTAAAATGGACACTTGTTTATAAACAGTTTTTTTGTTGTGAAAACTTCATTTCAAACAACTAAACATCATGTTTAGTAGTTCTCCATATTGAAACATACAGCTGTCAGCCTGTGAGTGCTTATTCTAGCTCCAATGTCAGAAACGTGCTTAGTTTGAGGAGAGAAAGCTAAAATGGACACTTGTTTATAAACAGTTTTTTAGTTGTGAAAACTTCATTTAAAACAACTAAACATCATGTTTAGTAGTTCTCCATATTGAAACATACAGCTGTCAGCCTGTGAGTGCTTATTCTAGCTCCAATGTCAGAAACGTGCTTAGTTTGAGGAGAGAAAGCTAAAATGGACACTTGTTTATAAACAGTTTTTTAGTTGTGAAAACTTCATTTAAAACAACTAAACATCATGTTTAGTAGTTCTCAAGGCTTTCCATATTGAAACATACAGATATCAGCCTGTGAGTGCTTTAATATAGCTCCAATGTCAGAAACGTGCTTAGTTTGAGGAGAGAAAGCTAAAATGGACACTTGTTTATAAACAGTTTTTTTGTTGTGAAAACTTCATTTAAAACAACTAAACATCATGTTTAGTAGTTCTCAAGGCTTTCCATATTGAAACATACAGCTATCAGCCTGTGAGTGCTTTAATATAGCTCCAATGTCAGAAACGTGCTTAGTTTGAGGAGAGAAAGCTAAAATGGACACTTGTTTATAAACAGTTTTTTAGTTGTGAAAACTTCATTTAAAACAACTAAACATCATGTTTAGTAGTTCTCCATATTGTAACATACAGCTATCAGCCTGTGAGTGCTTTAATATAGCTCCAATGTCAGAAACGTGCTTAGTTTGAGGAGAGAAAGCTAAAATGGACACTTGTTTATAAACAGTTTTTTAGTTGTGAAAACTTCATTTCAAACAACTAAACATCATGTTTAGTAGTTCTCCATATTGAAACATACAGCTGTCAGCCTGTGAGTGCTTATTCTAGCTCCAATGTCAGAAACGTGCTTAGTTTGAGGAGAGAAAGCTAAAATGGACACTTGTTTATAAACAGTTTTTTAGTTGTGAAAACTTCATTTAAAACAACTAAACATCATGTTTAGTAGTTCTCCATATTGAAACATACAGCTGTCAGCCTGTGAGTGCTTATTCTAGCTCCAATGTCAGAAACGTGCTTAGTTTGAGGAGAGAAAGCTAAAATGGACACTTGTTTATAAACAGTTTTTTAGTTGTGAAAACTTCATTTAAAACAACTAAACATCATGTTTAGTAGTTCTCCATATTGAAACATACAGCTGTCAGCCTGTGAGTGCTTATTCTAGCTCCAATGTCAGAAACGTGCTTAGTTTGAGGAGAGAAAGCTAAAATGGACACTTGTTTATAAACAGTTTTTTTGTTGTGAAAACTTCATTTAAAACAACTAAACATCATGTTTAGTAGTTCTCAAGGCTTTCCATATTGAAACATACAGATATCAGCCTGTGAGTGCTTTAATTTAGCTCCAATGTCAGAAACGTGCTTAGTTTGAGGAGAGAAAGCTAAAATGGACACTTGTTTATAAACAGTTTTTTAGTTGTGAAAACTTCATTTAAAACAACTAAACATCATGTTTAGTAGTTCTTCATATTGAAACATACAGCTGTCAGCCTGTGAGTGCTTATTCTAGCTCCAATGTCAGAAACGTGCTTAGTTTGAGGAGAGAAAGCTAAAATGGACACTTGTTTATAAACAGTTTTTTAGTTGTGAAAACTTCATTTAAAACAACTAAACATCATGTTTAGTAGTTCTCAAGGCTTTCCATATTGAAACATACAGCTGTCAGCCTGTGAGTGCTTATTCTAGCTCCAATGTCAGAAACGTGCTTAGTTTGAGGAGAGAAAGCTAAAATGGACACTTGTTTATAAACAGTTTTTTTGTTGTGAAAACTTCATTTAAAACAACTAAACATCATGTTTAGTAGTTCTCCATATTGAAACATACAGCTGTCAGCCTGTGAGTGCTTATTCTAGCTCCAATGTCAGAAACGTGCTTAGTTTGAGGAGAGAAAGCTAAAATGGACACTTGTTTATAAACAGTTTTTTGTTGTGAAAACTTCATTTAAAACAACTAAACATCATGTTTAGTAGTTCTCAAGGCTTTCCATATTGAAACATACAGCTATCAGCCTGTGAGTGCTTATTCTAGCTCCAATGTCAGAAATGTGCTTAGTTTGAGGAGAGAAAGCTAAAATGGACACTTGTTTATAAACAGTTTTTTTGTTGTGAAAACTTCATTTAAAACAACTAAACATCATGTTTAGTAGTTCTCCATATTGAAACATACAGCTATCAGCCTGTGAGTGCTTATTCTAGCTCCAATGTCAGAAACGTGCTTAGTTTGAGGAGAGAAAGCTAAAATGGACACTTGTTTATAAACAGTTTTTTAGTTGTGAAAACTTCATTTAAAACAACTAAACATCATGTTTAGTAGTTCTCAAGGCTTTCCATATTGAAACATACAGCTGTCAGCCTGTGAGTGCTTATTCTAGCTCCAATGTCAGAAACGTGCTTAGTTTGAGGAGAGAAAGCTAAAATGGACACTTGTTTATAAACAGTTTTTTAGTTGTGAAAACTTCATTTAAAACAACTAAACATCATGTTTAGTAGTTCTCCATATTGAAACATACAGCTGTCAGCCTGTGAGTGCTTATTCTAGCTCCAATGTCAGAAACGTGCTTAGTTTGAGGAGAGAAAGCTAAAATGGACACTTGTTTATAAACAGTTTTTTGTTGTGAAAACTTCATTTAAAACAACTAAACATCACGTTTAGTAGTTCTCCATATTGAAACATACAGCTGTCAGCCTGTGAGTGCTTATTCTAGCTCCAATGTCAGAAACGTGCTTAGTTTGAGGAGAGAAAGCTAAAATGGACACTTGTTTATAAACAGTTTTTTAGTTGTGAAAACTTCATTTAAAACAACTAAACATCATGTTTAGTAGTTCTCAAGGCTTTCCATATTGAAACATACAGCTGTCAGCCTGTGAGTGCTTATTCTAGCTCCAATGTCAGAAACGTGCTTAGTTTGAGGAGAGAAAGCTAAAATGGACACTTGTTTATAAACAGTTTTTTAGTTGTGAAAACTTCATTTAAAACAACTAAACATCATGTTTAGTAGTTCTCCATATTGAAACATACAGCTGTCAGCCTGTGAGTGCTTATTCTAGCTCCAATGTCAGAAACGTGCTTAGTTTGAGGAGAGAAAGCTAAAATGGACACTTGTTTATAAACAGTTTTTTGTTGTGAAAACTTCATTTAAAACAACTAAACATCACGTTTAGTAGTTCTCCATATTGAAACATACAGCTGTCAGCCTGTGAGTGCTTATTCTAGCTCCAATGTCAGAAATGTGCTTAGTTTGAGGAGAGAAAGCTAAAATGGACACTTGTTTATAAACAGTTTTTTTGTTGTGAAAACTTCATTTAAAACAACTAAACATCATGTTTAGTAGTTCTCCATATTGAAACATACAGCTGTCAGCCTGTGAGTGCTTATTCTAGCTCCAATGTCAGAAACGTGCTTAGTTTGAGGAGAGAAAGCTAAAATGGACACTTGTTTATAAACAGTTTTTTGTTGTGAAAACTTCATTTAAAACAACTAAACATCATGTTTAGTAGTTCTCCATATTGAAACATACAGCTGTCAGCCTGTGAGTGCTTATTCTAGCTCCAATGTCAGAAACGTGCTTAGTTTGAGGAGAGAAAGCTAAAATGGACACTTGTTTATAAACAGTTTTTTTGTTGTGAAAACTTCATTTAAAACAACTAAACATCATGTTTAGTAGTTCTCAAGGCTTTCCATATTGAAACATACAGCTATCAGCCTGTGAGTGCTTATTCTAGCTCCAATGTCAGAAATGTGCTTAGTTTGAGGAGAGAAAGCTAAAATGGACACTTGTTTATAAACAGTTTTTTTGTTGTGAAAACTTCATTTAAAACAACTAAACATCATGTTTAGTAGTTCTCCATATTGAAACATACAGCTATCAGCCTGTGAGTGCTTATTCTAGCTCCAATGTCAGAAACGTGCTTAGTTTGAGGAGAGAAAGCTAAAATGGACACTTGTTTATAAACAGTTTTTTAGTTGTGAAAACTTCATTTAAAACAACTAAACATCATGTTTAGTAGTTCTCAAGGCTTTCCATATTGAAACATACAGCTATCAGCCTGTGAGTGCTTATTCTAGCTCCAATGTCAGAAATGTGCTTAGTTTGAGGAGAGAAAGCTAAAATGGACACTTGTTTATAAACAGTTTTTTAGTTGTGAAAACTTAATTTAAAACAACTAAACATCATGTTTAGTAGTTCTCAAGGCTTTCCATATTGAAACATACAGCTATCAGCCTGTGAGTGCTTATTCTAGCTCCAATGTCAGAAATGTGCTTAGTTTGAGGAGAGAAAGCTAAAATGGACACTTGTTTATAAACAGTTTTTTTGTTGTGAAAACTTCATTTAAAACAACTAAACATCATGTTTAGTAGTTCTCAAGGCTTTCCATATTGAAACATACAGCTATCAGCCTGTGAGTGCTTATTCTAGCTCCAATGTCAGAAATGTGCTTAGTTTGAGGAGAGAAAGCTAAAATGGACACTTGTTTATAAACAGTTTTTTAGTTGTGAAAACTTCATTTAAAACAACTAAACATCATGTTTAGTAGTTCTCAAGGCTTTCCATATTGAAACATACAGCTATCAGCCTGTGAGTGCTTATTCTAGCTCCAATGTCAGAAATGTGCTTAGTTTGAGGAGAGAAAGCTAAAATGGACACTTGTTTATAAACAGTTTTTTAGTTGTGAAAACTTCATTTAAAACAACTACACATCATGTTTAGTAGTTCTCAAGGCTTTCCATATTGAAACATACAGCTGTCAGCCTGTGAGTGCTTTAATATAGCTCCAATTTCAGAAACGTGCTTAGTTTGAGGAGAGAAAGCTAAAATGGACACTTGTTTATAAAAAGTTTTTTAGTTGTGAAAACTTCATTTAAAACAACTAAACATCATGTTTAGTAGTTCTCCATATTGAAACATACAGCTGTCAGCCTGTGAGTGCTTTAATATAGCTCCAATGTCAGAAACGTGCTTAGTTTGAGGAGAGAAAGCTAAAATGGACACTTGTTTATAAACAGTTTTTTAGTTGTGAAAACTTCATTTAAAACAACTAAACATCATGTTTAGTAGTTCTCAAGGCTTTCCATATTGAAACATACAGCTATCAGCCTGTGAGTGCTTTAATATAGCTCCAATTTCAGAAACGTGCTTAGTTTGAGGAGAGAAAGCTAAAATGGACACTTGTTTATAAACAGTTTTTTAGTTGTGAAAACTTCATTTAAAACAACTAAACATCATGTTTAGTAGTTCTCAAGGCTTTCCATATTGAAACATACAGCTATCAGCCTGTGAGTGCTTATTCTAGCTCCAATGTCAGAAATGTGCTTAGTTTGAGGAGAGAAAGCTAAAATGGACACTTGTTTATAAACAGTTTTTTAGTTGTGAAAACTTCATTTAAAACAACTAAACATCATGTTTAGTAGTTCTCAAGGCTTTCCATATTGAAACATACAGCTATCAGCCTGTGAGTGCTTATTCTAGCTCCAATGTCAGAAATGTGCTTAGTTTGAGGAGAGAAAGCTAAAATGGACACTTGTTTATAAACAGTTTTTTTGTTGTGAAAACTTCATTTAAAACAACTAAACATCATGTTTAGTAGTTCTCAAGGCTTTCCATATTGAAACATACAGATATCAGCCTGTGAGTGCTTTAATTTAGCTCCAATGTCAGAAACGTGCTTAGTTTGAGGAGAGAAAGCTAAAATGGACACTTGTTTATAAACAGTTTTTTAGTTGTGAAAACTTCATTTAAAACAACTAAACATCATGTTTAGTAGTTCTCCATATTGAAACATACAGCTGTCAGCCTGTGAGTGCTTATTCTAGCTCCAATGTCAGAAACGTGCTTAGTTTGAGGAGAGAAAGCTAAAATGGACACTTGTTTATAAACAGTTTTTTTGTTGTGAAAACTTCATTTAAAACAACTAAACATCATGTTTAGTAGTTCTCAAGGCTTTCCATATTGAAACATACAGCTATCAGCCTGTGAGTGCTTATTCTAGCTCCAATGTCAGAAATGTGCTTAGTTTGAGGAGAGAAAGCTAAAATGGACACTTGTTTATAAACAGTTTTTTTGTTGTGAAAACTTCATTTAAAACAACTAAACATCATGTTTAGTAGTTCTCCATATTGAAACATACAGCTATCAGCCTGTGAGTGCTTATTCTAGCTCCAATGTCAGAAACGTGCTTAGTTTGAGGAGAGAAAGCTAAAATGGACACTTGTTTATAAACAGTTTTTTAGTTGTGAAAACTTCATTTAAAACAACTAAACATCATGTTTAGTAGTTCTCAAGGCTTTCCATATTGAAACATACAGCTATCAGCCTGTGAGTGCTTATTCTAGCTCCAATGTCAGAAATGTGCTTAGTTTGAGGAGAGAAAGCTAAAATGGACACTTGTTTATAAACAGTTTTTTAGTTGTGAAAACTTCATTTAAAACAACTAAACATCATGTTTAGTAGTTCTCAAGGCTTTCCATATTGAAACATACAGCTATCAGCCTGTGAGTGCTTATTCTAGCTCCAATGTCAGAAATGTGCTTAGTTTGAGGAGAGAAAGCTAAAATGGACACTTGTTTATAAACAGTTTTTTAGTTGTGAAAACTTCATTTAAAACAACTAAACATCATGTTTAGTAGTTCTCAAGGCTTTCCATATTGAAACATACAGCTATCAGCCTGTGAGTGCTTATTCTAGCTCCAATGTCAGAAATGTGCTTAGTTTGAGGAGAGAAAGCTAAAATGGACACTTGTTTATAAACAGTTTTTTTGTTGTGAAAACTTCATTTAAAACAACTAAACATCATGTTTAGTAGTTCTCAAGGCTTTCCATATTGAAACATACAGCTATCAGCCTGTGAGTGCTTATTCTAGCTCCAATGTCAGAAATGTGCTTAGTTTGAGGAGAGAAAGCTAAAATGGACACTTGTTTATAAACAGTTTTTTAGTTGTGAAAACTTCATTTAAAACAACTAAACATCATGTTTAGTAGTTCTCAAGGCTTTCCATATTGAAACATACAGCTATCAGCCTGTGAGTGCTTATTCTAGCTCCAATGTCAGAAATGTGCTTAGTTTGAGGAGAGAAAGCTAAAATGGACACTTGTTTATAAACAGTTTTTTAGTTGTGAAAACTTCATTTAAAACAACTACACATCATGTTTAGTAGTTCTCAAGGCTTTCCATATTGAAACATACAGCTGTCAGCCTGTGAGTGCTTTAATATAGCTCCAATTTCAGAAACGTGCTTAGTTTGAGGAGAGAAAGCTAAAATGGACACTTGTTTATAAACAGTTTTTTAGTTGTGAAAACTTCATTTAAAACAACTAAACATCATGTTTAGTAGTTCTCCATATTGAAACATACAGCTGTCAGCCTGTGAGTGCTTTAATATAGCTCCAATGTCAGAAACGTGCTTAGTTTGAGGAGAGAAAGCTAAAATGGACACTTGTTTATAAACAGTTTTTTAGTTGTGAAAACTTCATTTAAAACAACTAAACATCATGTTTAGTAGTTCTCAAGGCTTTCCATATTGAAACATACAGCTATCAGCCTGTGAGTGCTTTAATATAGCTCCAATTTCAGAAACGTGCTTAGTTTGAGGAGAGAAAGCTAAAATGGACACTTGTTTATAAACAGTTTTTTAGTTGTGAAAACTTCATTTAAAACAACTAAACATCATGTTTAGTAGTTCTCCATATTGAAACATACAGCTGTCAGCCTGTGAGTGCTTATTCTAGCTCCAATGTCAGAAACGTGCTTAGTTTGAGGAGAGAAAGCTAAAATGGACACTTGTTTATAAACAGTTTTTTTGTTGTGAAAACTTCATTTAAAACAACTAAACATCATGTTTAGTAGTTCTCAAGGCTTTCCATATTGAAACATACAGCTATCAGCCTGTGAGTGCTTATTCTAGCTCCAATGTCAGAAATGTGCTTAGTTTGAGGAGAGAAAGCTAAAATGGACACTTGTTTATAAACAGTTTTTTTGTTGTGAAAACTTCATTTAAAACAACTAAACATCATGTTTAGTAGTTCTCCATATTGAAACATACAGCTATCAGCCTGTGAGTGCTTATTCTAGCTCCAATGTCAGAAACGTGCTTAGTTTGAGGAGAGAAAGCTAAAATGGACACTTGTTTATAAACAGTTTTTTAGTTGTGAAAACTTCATTTAAAACAACTAAACATCATGTTTAGTAGTTCTCAAGGCTTTCCATATTGAAACATACAGCTATCAGCCTGTGAGTGCTTATTCTAGCTCCAATGTCAGAAATGTGCTTAGTTTGAGGAGAGAAAGCTAAAATGGACACTTGTTTATAAACAGTTTTTTAGTTGTGAAAACTTCATTTAAAACAACTAAACATCATGTTTAGTAGTTCTCAAGGCTTTCCATATTGAAACATACAGCTATCAGCCTGTGAGTGCTTATTCTAGCTCCAATGTCAGAAATGTGCTTAGTTTGAGGAGAGAAAGCTAAAATGGACACTTGTTTATAAACAGTTTTTTAGTTGTGAAAACTTCATTTAAAACAACTAAACATCATGTTTAGTAGTTCTCAAGGCTTTCCATATTGAAACATACAGCTATCAGCCTGTGAGTGCTTATTCTAGCTCCAATGTCAGAAATGTGCTTAGTTTGAGGAGAGAAAGCTAAAATGGACACTTGTTTATAAACAGTTTTTTTGTTGTGAAAACTTCATTTAAAACAACTAAACATCATGTTTAGTAGTTCTCAAGGCTTTCCATATTGAAACATACAGCTATCAGCCTGTGAGTGCTTATTCTAGCTCCAATGTCAGAAATGTGCTTAGTTTGAGGAGAGAAAGCTAAAATGGACACTTGTTTATAAACAGTTTTTTAGTTGTGAAAACTTCATTTAAAACAACTAAACATCATGTTTAGTAGTTCTCAAGGCTTTCCATATTGAAACATACAGCTATCAGCCTGTGAGTGCTTATTCTAGCTCCAATGTCAGAAATGTGCTTAGTTTGAGGAGAGAAAGCTAAAATGGACACTTGTTTATAAACAGTTTTTTAGTTGTGAAAACTTCATTTAAAACAACTACACATCATGTTTAGTAGTTCTCAAGGCTTTCCATATTGAAACATACAGCTGTCAGCCTGTGAGTGCTTTAATATAGCTCCAATTTCAGAAACGTGCTTAGTTTGAGGAGAGAAAGCTAAAATGGACACTTGTTTATAAACAGTTTTTTAGTTGTGAAAACTTCATTTAAAACAACTAAACATCATGTTTAGTAGTTCTCCATATTGAAACATACAGCTGTCAGCCTGTGAGTGCTTTAATATAGCTCCAATGTCAGAAACGTGCTTAGTTTGAGGAGAGAAAGCTAAAATGGACACTTGTTTATAAACAGTTTTTTAGTTGTGAAAACTTCATTTAAAACAACTAAACATCATGTTTAGTAGTTCTCAAGGCTTTCCATATTGAAACATACAGCTATCAGCCTGTGAGTGCTTTAATATAGCTCCAATTTCAGAAACGTGCTTAGTTTGAGGAGAGAAAGCTAAAATGGACACTTGTTTATAAACAGTTTTTTAGTTGTGAAAACTTCATTTAAAACAACTAAACATCATGTTTAGTAGTTCTCAAGGCTTTCCATATTGAAACATACAGCTATCAGCCTGTGAGTGCTTATTCTAGCTCCAATGTCAGAAATGTGCTTAGTTTGAGGAGAGAAAGCTAAAATGGACACTTGTTTATAAACAGTTTTTTAGTTGTGAAAACTTCATTTAAAACAACTAAACATCATGTTTAGTAGTTCTCAAGGCTTTCCATATTGAAACATACAGCTATCAGCCTGTGAGTGCTTATTCTAGCTCCAATGTCAGAAATGTGCTTAGTTTGAGGAGAGAAAGCTAAAATGGACACTTGTTTATAAACAGTTTTTTAGTTGTGAAAACTTCATTTAAAACAACTAAACATCATGTTTAGTAGTTCTCCATATTGAAACATACAGCTGTCAGCCTGTGAGTGCTTATTCTAGCTCCAATGTCAGAAACGTGCTTAGTTTGAGGAGAGAAAGCTAAAATGGACACTTGTTTATAAACAGTTTTTTTGTTGTGAAAACTTCATTTAAAACAACTAAACATCATGTTTAGTAGTTCTCAAGGCTTTCCATATTGAAACATACAGCTATCAGCCTGTGAGTGCTTATTCTAGCTCCAATGTCAGAAATGTGCTTAGTTTGAGGAGAGAAAGCTAAAATGGACACTTGTTTATAAACAGTTTTTTTGTTGTGAAAACTTCATTTAAAACAACTAAACATCATGTTTAGTAGTTCTCAAGGCTTTCCATATTGAAACATACAGCTATCAGCCTGTGAGTGCTTATTCTAGCTCCAATGTCAGAAATGTGCTTAGTTTGAGGAGAGAAAGCTAAAATGGACACTTGTTTATAAACAGTTTTTTTGTTGTGAAAACTTCATTTAAAACAACTAAACATCATGTTTAGTAGTTCTCAAGGCTTTCCATATTGAAACATACAGCTATCAGCCTGTGAGTGCTTATTCTAGCTCCAATGTCAGAAATGTGCTTAGTTTGAGGAGAGAAAGCTAAAATGGACACTTGTTTATAAACAGTTTTTTAGTTGTGAAAACTTCATTTAAAACAACTAAACATCATGTTTAGTAGTTCTCAAGGCTTTCCATATTGAAACATACAGCTATCAGCCTGTGAGTGCTTATTCTAGCTCCAATGTCAGAAATGTGCTTAGTTTGAGGAGAGAAAGCTAAAATGGACACTTGTTTATAAACAGTTTTTTAGTTGTGAAAACTTCATTTAAAACAACTACACATCATGTTTAGTAGTTCTCAAGGCTTTCCATATTGAAACATACAGCTGTCAGCCTGTGAGTGCTTTAATATAGCTCCAATTTCAGAAACGTGCTTAGTTTGAGGAGAGAAAGCTAAAATGGACACTTGTTTATAAACAGTTTTTTAGTTGTGAAAACTTCATTTAAAACAACTAAACATCATGTTTAGTAGTTCTCCATATTGAAACATACAGCTGTCAGCCTGTGAGTGCTTTAATATAGCTCCAATGTCAGAAACGTGCTTAGTTTGAGGAGAGAAAGCTAAAATGGACACTTGTTTATAAACAGTTTTTTAGTTGTGAAAACTTCATTTAAAACAACTAAACATCATGTTTAGTAGTTCTCAAGGCTTTCCATATTGAAACATACAGCTATCAGCCTGTGAGTGCTTTAATATAGCTCCAATTTCAGAAACGTGCTTAGTTTGAGGAGAGAAAGCTAAAATGGACACTTGTTTATAAACAGTTTTTTAGTTGTGAAAACTTCATTTAAAACAACTAAACATCATGTTTAGTAGTTCTCAAGGCTTTCCATATTGAAACATACAGCTATCAGCCTGTGAGTGCTTATTCTAGCTCCAATGTCAGAAATGTGCTTAGTTTGAGGAGAGAAAGCTAAAATGGACACTTGTTTATAAACAGTTTTTTAGTTGTGAAAACTTCATTTAAAACAACTAAACATCATGTTTAGTAGTTCTCAAGGCTTTCCATATTGAAACATACAGCTATCAGCCTGTGAGTGCTTATTCTAGCTCCAATGTCAGAAATGTGCTTAGTTTGAGGAGAGAAAGCTAAAATGGACACTTGTTTATAAACAGTTTTTTAGTTGTGAAAACTTCATTTAAAACAACTAAACATCATGTTTAGTAGTTCTCCATATTGAAACATACAGCTGTCAGCCTGTGAGTGCTTATTCTAGCTCCAATGTCAGAAACGTGCTTAGTTTGAGGAGAGAAAGCTAAAATGGACACTTGTTTATAAACAGTTTTTTTGTTGTGAAAACTTCATTTAAAACAACTAAACATCATGTTTAGTAGTTCTCAAGGCTTTCCATATTGAAACATACAGCTATCAGCCTGTGAGTGCTTATTCTAGCTCCAATGTCAGAAATGTGCTTAGTTTGAGGAGAGAAAGCTAAAATGGACACTTGTTTATAAACAGTTTTTTTGTTGTGAAAACTTCATTTAAAACAACTAAACATCATGTTTAGTAGTTCTCCATATTGAAACATACAGCTATCAGCCTGTGAGTGCTTATTCTAGCTCCAATGTCAGAAACGTGCTTAGTTTGAGGAGAGAAAGCTAAAATGGACACTTGTTTATAAACAGTTTTTTAGTTGTGAAAACTTCATTTAAAACAACTAAACATCATGTTTAGTAGTTCTCAAGGCTTTCCATATTGAAACATACAGCTATCAGCCTGTGAGTGCTTATTCTAGCTCCAATGTCAGAAATGTGCTTAGTTTGAGGAGAGAAAGCTAAAATGGACACTTGTTTATAAACAGTTTTTTAGTTGTGAAAACTTCATTTAAAACAACTAAACATCATGTTTAGTAGTTCTCAAGGCTTTCCATATTGAAACATACAGCTATCAGCCTGTGAGTGCTTATTCTAGCTCCAATGTCAGAAATGTGCTTAGTTTGAGGAGAGAAAGCTAAAATGGACACTTGTTTATAAACAGTTTTTTTGTTGTGAAAACTTCATTTAAAACAACTAAACATCATGTTTAGTAGTTCTCAAGGCTTTCCATATTGAAACATACAGCTATCAGCCTGTGAGTGCTTATTCTAGCTCCAATGTCAGAAATGTGCTTAGTTTGAGGAGAGAAAGCTAAAATGGACACTTGTTTATAAACAGTTTTTTAGTTGTGAAAACTTCATTTAAAACAACTAAACATCATGTTTACTAGTTCTCAAGGCTTTCCATATTGAAACATACAGCTATCAGCCTGTGAGTGCTTATTCTAGCTCCAATGTCAGAAATGTGCTTAGTTTGAGGAGAGAAAGCTAAAATGGACACTTGTTTATAAACAGTTTTTTAGTTGTGAAAACTTCATTTAAAACAACTAAACATCATGTTTAGTAGTTCTCAAGGCTTTCCATATTGAAACATACAGCTATCAGCCTGTGAGTGCTTATTCTAGCTCCAATGTCAGAAATGTGCTTAGTTTGAGGAGAGAAAGCTAAAATGGACACTTGTTTATAAACAGTTTTTTTGTTGTGAAAACTTCATTTAAAACAACTAAACATCATGTTTAGTAGTTCTCAAGGCTTTCCATATTGAAACATACAGCTATCAGCCTGTGAGTGCTTATTCTAGCTCCAATGTCAGAAATGTGCTTAGTTTGAGGAGAGAAAGCTAAAATGGACACTTGTTTATAAACAGTTTTTTAGTTGTGAAAACTTCATTTAAAACAACTAAACATCATGTTTAGTAGTTCTCAAGGCTTTCCATATTGAAACATACAGCTATCAGCCTGTGAGTGCTTATTCTAGCTCCAATGTCAGAAATGTGCTTAGTTTGAGGAGAGAAAGCTAAAATGGACACTTGTTTATAAACAGTTTTTTAGTTGTGAAAACTTCATTTAAAACAACTAAACATCATGTTTAGTAGTTCTCAAGGCTTTCCATGTTGAAACATACAGCTATCAGCCTGTGAGTGCTTATTCTAGCTCCAATGTCAGAAACGTGCTTAGTTTGAGGAGAGAAAGCTAAAATGGACACTTGTTTATAAACAGTTTTTTTGTTGTGAAAACTTCATTTAAAACAACTAAACATCATGTTTAGTAGTTCTCAAGGCTTTCCATATTGAAACATACAGATATCAGCCTGTGAGTGCTTTAATATAGCTCCAATGTCAGAAATGTGCTTAGTTTGAGGAGAGAAAGCTAAAATGGACACTTGTTTATAAACAGTTTTTTTGTTGTGAAAACTTCATTTAAAACAACTAAACATCATGTTTAGTAGTTCTCAAGGCTTTCCATATTGAAACATACAGCTATCAGCCTGTGAGTGCTTTAATATAGCTCCAATGTCAGAAACGTGCTTAGTTTGAGGAGAGAAAGCTAAAATGGACACTTGTTTATAAACAGTTTTTTTGTTGTGAAAACTTCATTTCAAACAACTAAACATCATGTTTAGTAGTTCTCCATATTGAAACATACAGCTGTCAGCCTGTGAGTGCTTATTCTAGCTCCAATGTCAGAAACGTGCTTAGTTTGAGGAGAGAAAGCTAAAATGGACACTTGTTTATAAACAGTTTTTTAGTTGTGAAAACTTCATTTAAAACAACTAAACATCATGTTTAGTAGTTCTCCATATTGAAACATACAGCTGTCAGCCTGTGAGTGCTTATTCTAGCTCCAATGTCAGAAACGTGCTTAGTTTGAGGAGAGAAAGCTAAAATGGACACTTGTTTATAAACAGTTTTTTAGTTGTGAAAACTTCATTTAAAACAACTAAACATCATGTTTAGTAGTTCTCAAGGCTTTCCATATTGAAACATACAGATATCAGCCTGTGAGTGCTTTAATATAGCTCCAATGTCAGAAACGTGCTTAGTTTGAGGAGAGAAAGCTAAAATGGACACTTGTTTATAAACAGTTTTTTTGTTGTGAAAACTTCATTTAAAACAACTAAACATCATGTTTAGTAGTTCTCAAGGCTTTCCATATTGAAACATACAGCTATCAGCCTGTGAGTGCTTTAATATAGCTCCAATGTCAGAAACGTGCTTAGTTTGAGGAGAGAAAGCTAAAATGGACACTTGTTTATAAACAGTTTTTTAGTTGTGAAAACTTCATTTAAAACAACTAAACATCATGTTTAGTAGTTCTCCATATTGTAACATACAGCTATCAGCCTGTGAGTGCTTTAATATAGCTCCAATGTCAGAAACGTGCTTAGTTTGAGGAGAGAAAGCTAAAATGGACACTTGTTTATAAACAGTTTTTTTGTTGTGAAAACTTCATTTCAAACAACTAAACATCATGTTTAGTAGTTCTCCATATTGAAACATACAGCTGTCAGCCTGTGAGTGCTTATTCTAGCTCCAATGTCAGAAACGTGCTTAGTTTGAGGAGAGAAAGCTAAAATGGACACTTGTTTATAAACAGTTTTTTAGTTGTGAAAACTTCATTTAAAACAACTAAACATCATGTTTAGTAGTTCTCCATATTGAAACATACAGCTGTCAGCCTGTGAGTGCTTATTCTAGCTCCAATGTCAGAAACGTGCTTAGTTTGAGGAGAGAAAGCTAAAATGGACACTTGTTTATAAACAGTTTTTTAGTTGTGAAAACTTCATTTAAAACAACTAAACATCATGTTTAGTAGTTCTCCATATTGAAACATACAGCTGTCAGCCTGTGAGTGCTTATTCTAGCTCCAATGTCAGAAACGTGCTTAGTTTGAGGAGAGAAAGCTAAAATGGACACTTGTTTATAAACAGTTTTTTAGTTGTGAAAACTTCATTTAAAACAACTAAACATCATGTTTAGTAGTTCTCCATATTGAAACATACAGCTGTCAGCCTGTGAGTGCTTATTCTAGCTCCAATGTCAGAAACGTGCTTAGTTTGAGGAGAGAAAGCTAAAATGGACACTTGTTTATAAACAGTTTTTTAGTTGTGAAAACTTCATTTAAAACAACTAAACATCATGTTTAGTAGTTCTCAAGGCTTTCCATATTGAAACATACAGATATCAGCCTGTGAGTGCTTTAATATAGCTCCAATGTCAGAAACGTGCTTAGTTTGAGGAGAGAAAGCTAAAATGGACACTTGTTTATAAACAGTTTTTTTGTTGTGAAAACTTCATTTAAAACAACTAAACATCATGTTTAGTAGTTCTCAAGGCTTTCCATATTGAAACATACAGCTATCAGCCTGTGAGTGCTTTAATATAGCTCCAATGTCAGAAACGTGCTTAGTTTGAGGAGAGAAAGCTAAAATGGACACTTGTTTATAAACAGTTTTTTAGTTGTGAAAACTTCATTTAAAACAACTAAACATCATGTTTAGTAGTTCTCCATATTGTAACATACAGCTATCAGCCTGTGAGTGCTTTAATATAGCTCCAATGTCAGAAACGTGCTTAGTTTGAGGAGAGAAAGCTAAAATGGACACTTGTTTATAAACAGTTTTTTTGTTGTGAAAACTTCATTTCAAACAACTAAACATCATGTTTAGTAGTTCTCCATATTGAAACATACAGCTGTCAGCCTGTGAGTGCTTATTCTAGCTCCAATGTCAGAAACGTGCTTAGTTTGAGGAGAGAAAGCTAAAATGGACACTTGTTTATAAACAGTTTTTTAGTTGTGAAAACTTCATTTAAAACAACTAAACATCATGTTTAGTAGTTCTCCATATTGAAACATACAGCTGTCAGCCTGTGAGTGCTTATTCTAGCTCCAATGTCAGAAACGTGCTTAGTTTGAGGAGAGAAAGCTAAAATGGACACTTGTTTATAAACAGTTTTTTAGTTGTGAAAACTTCATTTAAAACAACTAAACATCATGTTTAGTAGTTCTCCATATTGAAACATACAGCTGTCAGCCTGTGAGTGCTTATTCTAGCTCCAATGTCAGAAATGTGCTTAGTTTGAGGAGAGAAAGCTAAAATGGACACTTGTTTATAAACAGTTTTTTTGTTGTGAAAACTTCATTTAAAACAACTAAACATCATGTTTAGTAGTTCTCCATATTGAAACATACAGCTGTCAGCCTGTGAGTGCTTATTCTAGCTCCAATGTCAGAAACGTGCTTAGTTTGAGGAGAGAAAGCTAAAATGGACACTTGTTTATAAACAGTTTTTTTGTTGTGAAAACTTCATTTAAAACAACTAAACATCATGTTTAGTAGTTCTCAAGGCTTTCCATATTGAAACATACAGATATCAGCCTGTGAGTGCTTTAATTTAGCTCCAATGTCAGAAACGTGCTTAGTTTGAGGAGAGAAAGCTAAAATGGACACTTGTTTATAAACAGTTTTTTAGTTGTGAAAACTTCATTTAAAACAACTAAACATCATGTTTAGTAGTTCTCCATATTGAAACATACAGCTGTCAGCCTGTGAGTGCTTATTCTAGCTCCAATGTCAGAAACGTGCTTAGTTTGAGGAGAGAAAGCTAAAATGGACACTTGTTTATAAACAGTTTTTTAGTTGTGAAAACTTCATTTAAAACAACTAAACATCATGTTTAGTAGTTCTCAAGGCTTTCCATATTGAAACATACAGCTGTCAGCCTGTGAGTGCTTATTCTAGCTCCAATGTCAGAAACGTGCTTAGTTTGAGGAGAGAAAGCTAAAATGGACACTTGTTTATAAACAGTTTTTTTGTTGTGAAAACTTCATTTAAAACAACTAAACATCATGTTTAGTAGTTCTCCATATTGAAACATACAGCTGTCAGCCTGTGAGTGCTTATTCTAGCTCCAATGTCAGAAACGTGCTTAGTTTGAGGAGAGAAAGCTAAAATGGACACTTGTTTATAAACAGTTTTTTGTTGTGAAAACTTCATTTAAAACAACTAAACATCATGTTTAGTAGTTCTCAAGGCTTTCCATATTGAAACATACAGCTATCAGCCTGTGAGTGCTTATTCTAGCTCCAATGTCAGAAATGTGCTTAGTTTGAGGAGAGAAAGCTAAAATGGACACTTGTTTATAAACAGTTTTTTTGTTGTGAAAACTTCATTTAAAACAACTAAACATCATGTTTAGTAGTTCTCCATATTGAAACATACAGCTATCAGCCTGTGAGTGCTTATTCTAGCTCCAATGTCAGAAACGTGCTTAGTTTGAGGAGAGAAAGCTAAAATGGACACTTGTTTATAAACAGTTTTTTAGTTGTGAAAACTTCATTTAAAACAACTAAACATCATGTTTAGTAGTTCTCAAGGCTTTCCATATTGAAACATACAGCTGTCAGCCTGTGAGTGCTTATTCTAGCTCCAATGTCAGAAACGTGCTTAGTTTGAGGAGAGAAAGCTAAAATGGACACTTGTTTATAAACAGTTTTTTAGTTGTGAAAACTTCATTTAAAACAACTAAACATCATGTTTAGTAGTTCTCCATATTGAAACATACAGCTGTCAGCCTGTGAGTGCTTATTCTAGCTCCAATGTCAGAAACGTGCTTAGTTTGAGGAGAGAAAGCTAAAATGGACACTTGTTTATAAACAGTTTTTTGTTGTGAAAACTTCATTTAAAACAACTAAACATCACGTTTAGTAGTTCTCCATATTGAAACATACAGCTGTCAGCCTGTGAGTGCTTATTCTAGCTCCAATGTCAGAAATGTGCTTAGTTTGAGGAGAGAAAGCTAAAATGGACACTTGTTTATAAACAGTTTTTTTGTTGTGAAAACTTCATTTAAAACAACTAAACATCATGTTTAGTAGTTCTCCATATTGAAACATACAGCTGTCAGCCTGTGAGTGCTTATTCTAGCTCCAATGTCAGAAACGTGCTTAGTTTGAGGAGAGAAAGCTAAAATGGACACTTGTTTATAAACAGTTTTTTAGTTGTGAAAACTTCATTTAAAACAACTAAACATCATGTTTAGTAGTTCTCCATATTGAAACATACAGCTGTCAGCCTGTGAGTGCTTTAATATAGCTCCAATGTCAGAAACGTGCTTAGTTTGAGGAGAGAAAGCTAAAATGGACACTTGTTTATAAACAGTTTTTTTGTTGTGAAAACTTCATTTAAAACAACTAAACATCATGTTTAGTAGTTCTCCATATTGAAACATACAGCTGTCAGCCTGTGAGTGCTTATTCTAGCTCCAATGTCAGAAATGTGCTTAGTTTGAGGAGAGAAAGCTAAAATGGACACTTGTTTATAAACAGTTTTTTTGTTGTGAAAACTTCATTTAAAACAACTAAACATCATGTTTAGTAGTTCTCAAGGCTTTCCATATTGAAACATACAGCTATCAGCCTGTGAGTGCTTATTCTAGCTCCAATGTCAGAAATGTGCTTAGTTTGAGGAGAGAAAGCTAAAATGGACACTTGTTTATAAACAGTTTTTTAGTTGTGAAAACTTCATTTAAAACAACTAAACATCATGTTTAGTAGTTCTCAAGGCTTTCCATATTGAAACATACAGCTATCAGCCTGTGAGTGCTTATTCTAGCTCCAATGTCAGAAATGTGCTTAGTTTGAGGAGAGAAAGCTAAAATGGACACTTGTTTATAAACAGTTTTTTTGTTGTGAAAACTTCATTTAAAACAACTAAACATCATGTTTAGTAGTTCTCAAGGCTTTCCATATTGAAACATACAGCTATCAGCCTGTGAGTGCTTATTCTAGCTCCAATGTCAGAAATGTGCTTAGTTTGAGGAGAGAAAGCTAAAATGGACACTTGTTTATAAACAGTTTTTTAGTTGTGAAAACTTCATTTAAAACAACTAAACATCATGTTTAGTAGTTCTCAAGGCTTTCCATATTGAAACATACAGCTATCAGCCTGTGAGTGCTTATTCTAGCTCCAATGTCAGAAATGTGCTTAGTTTGAGGAGAGAAAGCTAAAATGGACACTTGTTTATAAACAGTTTTTTAGTTGTGAAAACTTCATTTAAAACAACTACACATCATGTTTAGTAGTTCTCAAGGCTTTCCATATTGAAACATACAGCTGTCAGCCTGTGAGTGCTTTAATATAGCTCCAATTTCAGAAACGTGCTTAGTTTGAGGAGAGAAAGCTAAAATGGACACTTGTTTATAAACAGTTTTTTAGTTGTGAAAACTTCATTTAAAACAACTAAACATCATGTTTAGTAGTTCTCCATATTGAAACATACAGCTGTCAGCCTGTGAGTGCTTTAATATAGCTCCAATGTCAGAAACGTGCTTAGTTTGAGGAGAGAAAGCTAAAATGGACACTTGTTTATAAACAGTTTTTTAGTTGTGAAAACTTCATTTAAAACAACTAAACATCATGTTTAGTAGTTCTCAAGGCTTTCCATATTGAAACATACAGCTATCAGCCTGTGAGTGCTTTAATATAGCTCCAATTTCAGAAACGTGCTTAGTTTGAGGAGAGAAAGCTAAAATGGACACTTGTTTATAAACAGTTTTTTAGTTGTGAAAACTTCATTTAAAACAACTAAACATCATGTTTAGTAGTTCTCAAGGCTTTCCATATTGAAACATACAGCTATCAGCCTGTGAGTGCTTATTCTAGCTCCAATGTCAGAAATGTGCTTAGTTTGAGGAGAGAAAGCTAAAATGGACACTTGTTTATAAACAGTTTTTTAGTTGTGAAAACTTCATTTAAAACAACTAAACATCATGTTTAGTAGTTCTCAAGGCTTTCCATATTGAAACATACAGCTATCAGCCTGTGAGTGCTTATTCTAGCTCCAATGTCAGAAATGTGCTTAGTTTGAGGAGAGAAAGCTAAAATGGACACTTGTTTATAAACAGTTTTTTAGTTGTGAAAACTTCATTTAAAACAACTAAACATCATGTTTAGTAGTTCTCCATATTGAAACATACAGCTGTCAGCCTGTGAGTGCTTATTCTAGCTCCAATGTCAGAAACGTGCTTAGTTTGAGGAGAGAAAGCTAAAATGGACACTTGTTTATAAACAGTTTTTTTGTTGTGAAAACTTCATTTAAAACAACTAAACATCATGTTTAGTAGTTCTCAAGGCTTTCCATATTGAAACATACAGCTATCAGCCTGTGAGTGCTTATTCTAGCTCCAATGTCAGAAATGTGCTTAGTTTGAGGAGAGAAAGCTAAAATGGACACTTGTTTATAAACAGTTTTTTTGTTGTGAAAACTTCATTTAAAACAACTAAACATCATGTTTAGTAGTTCTCCATATTGAAACATACAGCTATCAGCCTGTGAGTGCTTATTCTAGCTCCAATGTCAGAAACGTGCTTAGTTTGAGGAGAGAAAGCTAAAATGGACACTTGTTTATAAACAGTTTTTTAGTTGTGAAAACTTCATTTAAAACAACTAAACATCATGTTTAGTAGTTCTCAAGGCTTTCCATATTGAAACATACAGCTATCAGCCTGTGAGTGCTTATTCTAGCTCCAATGTCAGAAATGTGCTTAGTTTGAGGAGAGAAAGCTAAAATGGACACTTGTTTATAAACAGTTTTTTAGTTGTGAAAACTTCATTTAAAACAACTAAACATCATGTTTAGTAGTTCTCAAGGCTTTCCATATTGAAACATACAGCTATCAGCCTGTGAGTGCTTATTCTAGCTCCAATGTCAGAAATGTGCTTAGTTTGAGGAGAGAAAGCTAAAATGGACACTTGTTTATAAACAGTTTTTTTGTTGTGAAAACTTCATTTAAAACAACTAAACATCATGTTTAGTAGTTCTCAAGGCTTTCCATATTGAAACATACAGCTATCAGCCTGTGAGTGCTTATTCTAGCTCCAATGTCAGAAATGTGCTTAGTTTGAGGAGAGAAAGCTAAAATGGACACTTGTTTATAAACAGTTTTTTAGTTGTGAAAACTTCATTTAAAACAACTAAACATCATGTTTACTAGTTCTCAAGGCTTTCCATATTGAAACATACAGCTATCAGCCTGTGAGTGCTTATTCTAGCTCCAATGTCAGAAATGTGCTTAGTTTGAGGAGAGAAAGCTAAAATGGACACTTGTTTATAAACAGTTTTTTAGTTGTGAAAACTTCATTTAAAACAACTAAACATCATGTTTAGTAGTTCTCAAGGCTTTCCATATTGAAACATACAGCTATCAGCCTGTGAGTGCTTATTCTAGCTCCAATGTCAGAAATGTGCTTAGTTTGAGGAGAGAAAGCTAAAATGGACACTTGTTTATAAACAGTTTTTTTGTTGTGAAAACTTCATTTAAAACAACTAAACATCATGTTTAGTAGTTCTCAAGGCTTTCCATATTGAAACATACAGCTATCAGCCTGTGAGTGCTTATTCTAGCTCCAATGTCAGAAATGTGCTTAGTTTGAGGAGAGAAAGCTAAAATGGACACTTGTTTATAAACAGTTTTTTAGTTGTGAAAACTTCATTTAAAACAACTAAACATCATGTTTAGTAGTTCTCAAGGCTTTCCATATTGAAACATACAGCTATCAGCCTGTGAGTGCTTATTCTAGCTCCAATGTCAGAAATGTGCTTAGTTTGAGGAGAGAAAGCTAAAATGGACACTTGTTTATAAACAGTTTTTTAGTTGTGAAAACTTCATTTAAAACAACTAAACATCATGTTTAGTAGTTCTCAAGGCTTTCCATGTTGAAACATACAGCTATCAGCCTGTGAGTGCTTATTCTAGCTCCAATGTCAGAAACGTGCTTAGTTTGAGGAGAGAAAGCTAAAATGGACACTTGTTTATAAACAGTTTTTTTGTTGTGAAAACTTCATTTAAAACAACTAAACATCATGTTTAGTAGTTCTCAAGGCTTTCCATATTGAAACATACAGATATCAGCCTGTGAGTGCTTTAATATAGCTCCAATGTCAGAAATGTGCTTAGTTTGAGGAGAGAAAGCTAAAATGGACACTTGTTTATAAACAGTTTTTTTGTTGTGAAAACTTCATTTAAAACAACTAAACATCATGTTTAGTAGTTCTCAAGGCTTTCCATATTGAAACATACAGCTATCAGCCTGTGAGTGCTTTAATATAGCTCCAATGTCAGAAACGTGCTTAGTTTGAGGAGAGAAAGCTAAAATGGACACTTGTTTATAAACAGTTTTTTTGTTGTGAAAACTTCATTTCAAACAACTAAACATCATGTTTAGTAGTTCTCCATATTGAAACATACAGCTGTCAGCCTGTGAGTGCTTATTCTAGCTCCAATGTCAGAAACGTGCTTAGTTTGAGGAGAGAAAGCTAAAATGGACACTTGTTTATAAACAGTTTTTTAGTTGTGAAAACTTCATTTAAAACAACTAAACATCATGTTTAGTAGTTCTCCATATTGAAACATACAGCTGTCAGCCTGTGAGTGCTTATTCTAGCTCCAATGTCAGAAACGTGCTTAGTTTGAGGAGAGAAAGCTAAAATGGACACTTGTTTATAAACAGTTTTTTAGTTGTGAAAACTTCATTTAAAACAACTAAACATCATGTTTAGTAGTTCTCAAGGCTTTCCATATTGAAACATACAGATATCAGCCTGTGAGTGCTTTAATATAGCTCCAATGTCAGAAACGTGCTTAGTTTGAGGAGAGAAAGCTAAAATGGACACTTGTTTATAAACAGTTTTTTTGTTGTGAAAACTTCATTTAAAACAACTAAACATCATGTTTAGTAGTTCTCAAGGCTTTCCATATTGAAACATACAGCTATCAGCCTGTGAGTGCTTTAATATAGCTCCAATGTCAGAAACGTGCTTAGTTTGAGGAGAGAAAGCTAAAATGGACACTTGTTTATAAACAGTTTTTTAGTTGTGAAAACTTCATTTAAAACAACTAAACATCATGTTTAGTAGTTCTCCATATTGTAACATACAGCTATCAGCCTGTGAGTGCTTTAATATAGCTCCAATGTCAGAAACGTGCTTAGTTTGAGGAGAGAAAGCTAAAATGGACACTTGTTTATAAACAGTTTTTTTGTTGTGAAAACTTCATTTCAAACAACTAAACATCATGTTTAGTAGTTCTCCATATTGAAACATACAGCTGTCAGCCTGTGAGTGCTTATTCTAGCTCCAATGTCAGAAACGTGCTTAGTTTGAGGAGAGAAAGCTAAAATGGACACTTGTTTATAAACAGTTTTTTAGTTGTGAAAACTTCATTTAAAACAACTAAACATCATGTTTAGTAGTTCTCCATATTGAAACATACAGCTGTCAGCCTGTGAGTGCTTATTCTAGCTCCAATGTCAGAAACGTGCTTAGTTTGAGGAGAGAAAGCTAAAATGGACACTTGTTTATAAACAGTTTTTTAGTTGTGAAAACTTCATTTAAAACAACTAAACATCATGTTTAGTAGTTCTCCATATTGAAACATACAGCTGTCAGCCTGTGAGTGCTTATTCTAGCTCCAATGTCAGAAATGTGCTTAGTTTGAGGAGAGAAAGCTAAAATGGACACTTGTTTATAAACAGTTTTTTTGTTGTGAAAACTTCATTTAAAACAACTAAACATCATGTTTAGTAGTTCTCCATATTGAAACATACAGCTGTCAGCCTGTGAGTGCTTATTCTAGCTCCAATGTCAGAAACGTGCTTAGTTTGAGGAGAGAAAGCTAAAATGGACACTTGTTTATAAACAGTTTTTTTGTTGTGAAAACTTCATTTAAAACAACTAAACATCATGTTTAGTAGTTCTCAAGGCTTTCCATATTGAAACATACAGATATCAGCCTGTGAGTGCTTTAATTTAGCTCCAATGTCAGAAACGTGCTTAGTTTGAGGAGAGAAAGCTAAAATGGACACTTGTTTATAAACAGTTTTTTAGTTGTGAAAACTTCATTTAAAACAACTAAACATCATGTTTAGTAGTTCTCCATATTGAAACATACAGCTGTCAGCCTGTGAGTGCTTATTCTAGCTCCAATGTCAGAAACGTGCTTAGTTTGAGGAGAGAAAGCTAAAATGGACACTTGTTTATAAACAGTTTTTTAGTTGTGAAAACTTCATTTAAAACAACTAAACATCATGTTTAGTAGTTCTCAAGGCTTTCCATATTGAAACATACAGCTGTCAGCCTGTGAGTGCTTATTCTAGCTCCAATGTCAGAAACGTGCTTAGTTTGAGGAGAGAAAGCTAAAATGGACACTTGTTTATAAACAGTTTTTTTGTTGTGAAAACTTCATTTAAAACAACTAAACATCATGTTTAGTAGTTCTCCATATTGAAACATACAGCTGTCAGCCTGTGAGTGCTTATTCTAGCTCCAATGTCAGAAACGTGCTTAGTTTGAGGAGAGAAAGCTAAAATGGACACTTGTTTATAAACAGTTTTTTGTTGTGAAAACTTCATTTAAAACAACTAAACATCATGTTTAGTAGTTCTCAAGGCTTTCCATATTGAAACATACAGCTATCAGCCTGTGAGTGCTTATTCTAGCTCCAATGTCAGAAATGTGCTTAGTTTGAGGAGAGAAAGCTAAAATGGACACTTGTTTATAAACAGTTTTTTTGTTGTGAAAACTTCATTTAAAACAACTAAACATCATGTTTAGTAGTTCTCCATATTGAAACATACAGCTATCAGCCTGTGAGTGCTTATTCTAGCTCCAATGTCAGAAACGTGCTTAGTTTGAGGAGAGAAAGCTAAAATGGACACTTGTTTATAAACAGTTTTTTAGTTGTGAAAACTTCATTTAAAACAACTAAACATCATGTTTAGTAGTTCTCCATATTGAAACATACAGCTGTCAGCCTGTGAGTGCTTATTCTAGCTCCAATGTCAGAAACGTGCTTAGTTTGAGGAGAGAAAGCTAAAATGGACACTTGTTTATAAACAGTTTTTTGTTGTGAAAACTTCATTTAAAACAACTAAACATCACGTTTAGTAGTTCTCCATATTGAAACATACAGCTGTCAGCCTGTGAGTGCTTATTCTAGCTCCAATGTCAGAAATGTGCTTAGTTTGAGGAGAGAAAGCTAAAATGGACACTTGTTTATAAACAGTTTTTTTGTTGTGAAAACTTCATTTAAAACAACTAAACATCATGTTTAGTAGTTCTCCATATTGAAACATACAGCTGTCAGCCTGTGAGTGCTTATTCTAGCTCCAATGTCAGAAACGTGCTTAGTTTGAGGAGAGAAAGCTAAAATGGACACTTGTTTATAAACAGTTTTTTGTTGTGAAAACTTCATTTAAAACAACTAAACATCACGTTTAGTAGTTCTCCATATTGAAACATACAGCTGTCAGCCTGTGAGTGCTTATTCTAGCTCCAATGTCAGAAACGTGCTTAGTTTGAGGAGAGAAAGCTAAAATGGACACTTGTTTATAAACAGTTTTTTTGTTGTGAAAACTTCATTTAAAACAACTAAACATCATGTTTAGTAGTTCTCAAGGCTTTCCATATTGAAACATACAGCTATCAGCCTGTGAGTGCTTATTCTAGCTCCAATGTCAGAAATGTGCTTAGTTTGAGGAGAGAAAGCTAAAATGGACACTTGTTTATAAACAGTTTTTTTGTTGTGAAAACTTCATTTAAAACAACTAAACATCATGTTTAGTAGTTCTCAAGGCTTTCCATATTGAAACATACAGCTATCAGCCTGTGAGTGCTTATTCTAGCTCCAATGTCAGAAATGTGCTTAGTTTGAGGAGAGAAAGCTAAAATGGACACTTGTTTATAAACAGTTTTTTAGTTGTGAAAACTTCATTTAAAACAACTAAACATCATGTTTAGTAGTTCTCAAGGCTTTCCATGTTGAAACATACAGCTGTCAGCCTGTGAGTGCTTATTCTAGCTCCAATGTCAGAAACGTGCTTAGTTTGAGGAGAGAAAGCTAAAATGGACACTTGTTTATAAACAGTTTTTTAGTTGTGAAAACTTCATTTAAAACAACTAAACATCATGTTTAGTAGTTCTCCATATTGAAACATACAGCTGTCAGCCTGTGAGTGCTTTAATATAGCTCCAATGTCAGAAACGTGCTTAGTTTGAGGAGAGAAAGCTAAAATGGACACTTGTTTATAAACAGTTTTTTAGTTGTGAAAACTTCATTTAAAACAACTAAACATCATGTTTAGTAGTTCTCAAGGCTTTCCATATTGAAACATACAGCTATCAGCCTGTGAGTGCTTTAATATAGCTCCAATTTCAGAAACGTGCTTAGTTTGAGGAGAGAAAGCTAAAATGGACACTTGTTTATAAACAGTTTTTTAGTTGTGAAAACTTCATTTAAAACAACTAAACATCATGTTTAGTAGTTCTCAAGGCTTTCCATATTGAAACATACAGCTATCAGCCTGTGAGTGCTTATTCTAGCTCCAATGTCAGAAATGTGCTTAGTTTGAGGAGAGAAAGCTAAAATGGACACTTGTTTATAAACAGTTTTTTTGTTGTGAAAACTTCATTTAAAACAACTAAACATCATGTTTAGTAGTTCTCCATATTGAAACATACAGCTGTCAGCCTGTGAGTGCTTATTCTAGCTCCAATGTCAGAAACGTGCTTAGTTTGAGGAGAGAAAGCTAAAATGGACACTTGTTTATAAACAGTTTTTTAGTTGTGAAAACTTCATTTAAAACAACTAAACATCATGTTTAGTAGTTCTCCATATTGAAACATACAGCTGTCAGCCTGTGAGTGCTTTAATATAGCTCCAATGTCAGAAACGTGCTTAGTTTGAGGAGAGAAAGCTAAAATGGACACTTGTTTATAAACAGTTTTTTTGTTGTGAAAACTTCATTTAAAACAACTAAACATCATGTTTAGTAGTTCTCCATATTGAAACATACAGCTGTCAGCCTGTGAGTGCTTATTCTAGCTCCAATGTCAGAAATGTGCTTAGTTTGAGGAGAGAAAGCTAAAATGGACACTTGTTTATAAACAGTTTTTTTGTTGTGAAAACTTCATTTAAAACAACTAAACATCATGTTTAGTAGTTCTCAAGGCTTTCCATATTGAAACATACAGCTATCAGCCTGTGAGTGCTTATTCTAGCTCCAATGTCAGAAATGTGCTTAGTTTGAGGAGAGAAAGCTAAAATGGACACTTGTTTATAAACAGTTTTTTTGTTGTGAAAACTTCATTTAAAACAACTAAACATCATGTTTAGTAGTTCTCAAGGCTTTCCATATTGAAACATACAGCTATCAGCCTGTGAGTGCTTATTCTAGCTCCAATGTCAGAAACGTGCTTAGTTTGAGGAGAGAAAGCTAAAATGGACACTTGTTTATAAACAGTTTTTTAGTTGTGAAAACTTCATTTAAAACAACTAAACATCATGTTTAGTAGTTCTCAAGGCTTTCCATATTGAAACATACAGCTGTCAGCCTGTGAGTGCTTATTCTAGCTCCAATGTCAGAAACGTGCTTAGTTTGAGGAGAGAAAGCTAAAATGGACACTTGTTTATAAACAGTTTTTTAGTTGTGAAAACTTCATTTAAAACAACTAAACATCATGTTTAGTAGTTCTCCATATTGAAACATACAGCTGTCAGCCTGTGAGTGCTTATTCTAGCTCCAATGTCAGAAACGTGCTTAGTTTGAGGAGAGAAAGCTAAAATGGACACTTGTTTATAAACAGTTTTTTAGTTGTGAAAACTTCATTTAAAACAACTAAACATCATGTTTAGTAGTTCTCAAGGCTTTCCATATTGAAACATACAGCTATCAGCCTGTGAGTGCTTATTCTAGCTCCAATGTCAGAAATGTGCTTAGTTTGAGGAGAGAAAGCTAAAATGGACACTTGTTTATAAACAGTTTTTTGTTGTGAAAACTTCATTTAAAACAACTAAACATCATGTTTAGTAGTTCTCAAGGCTTTCCATATTGAAACATACAGCTATCAGCCTGTGAGTGCTTATTCTAGCTCCAATGTCAGAAATGTGCTTAGTTTGAGGAGAGAAAGCTAAAATGGACACTTGTTTATAAACAGTTTTTTTGTTGTGAAAACTTCATTTAAAACAACTAAACATCATGTTTAGTAGTTCTCCATATTGAAACATACAGCTATCAGCCTGTGAGTGCTTATTCTAGCTCCAATGTCAGAAACGTGCTTAGTTTGAGGAGAGAAAGCTAAAATGGACACTTGTTTATAAACAGTTTTTTAGTTGTGAAAACTTCATTTAAAACAACTAAACATCATGTTTAGTAGTTCTCAAGGCTTTCCATATTGAAACATACAGCTGTCAGCCTGTGAGTGCTTATTCTAGCTCCAATGTCAGAAACGTGCTTAGTTTGAGGAGAGAAAGCTAAAATGGACACTTGTTTATAAACAGTTTTTTAGTTGTGAAAACTTCATTTAAAACAACTAAACATCATGTTTAGTAGTTCTCCATATTGAAACATACAGCTGTCAGCCTGTGAGTGCTTATTCTAGCTCCAATGTCAGAAACGTGCTTAGTTTGAGGAGAGAAAGCTAAAATGGACACTTGTTTATAAACAGTTTTTTGTTGTGAAAACTTCATTTAAAACAACTAAACATCACGTTTAGTAGTTCTCCATATTGAAACATACAGCTGTCAGCCTGTGAGTGCTTATTCTAGCTCCAATGTCAGAAACGTGCTTAGTTTGAGGAGAGAAAGCTAAAATGGACACTTGTTTATAAACAGTTTTTTTGTTGTGAAAACTTCATTTAAAACAACTAAACATCATGTTTAGTAGTTCTCAAGGCTTTCCATATTGAAACATACAGCTATCAGCCTGTGAGTGCTTATTCTAGCTCCAATGTCAGAAATGTGCTTAGTTTGAGGAGAGAAAGCTAAAATGGACACTTGTTTATAAACAGTTTTTTTGTTGTGAAAACTTCATTTAAAACAACTAAACATCATGTTTAGTAGTTCTCCATATTGTAACATACAGCTATCAGCCTGTGAGTGCTTATTCTAGCTCCAATGTCAGAAACGTGCTTAGTTTGAGGAGAGAAAGCTAAAATGGACACTTGTTTATAAACAGTTTTTTAGTTGTGAAAACTTCATTTAAAACAACTAAACATCATGTTTAGTAGTTCTCCATATTGAAACATACAGCTGTCAGCCTGTGAGTGCTTATTCTAGCTCCAATGTCAGAAACGTGCTTAGTTTGAGGAGAGAAAGCTAAAATGGACACTTGTTTATAAACAGTTTTTTTGTTGTGAAAACTTCATTTAAAACAACAAAACATCATGTTTAGTAGTTCTCAAGGCGTTCCATATTGAAACATACAGCTATCAGCCTGTGAGTGCTTTAATATAGCTCCAATGTCAGAAACGTGCTTAGTTTGAGGAGAGAAAGCTAAAATGGACACTTGTTTATAAACAGTTTTTTAGTTGTGAAAACTTCATTTAAAACAACTAAACATCATGTTTAGTAGTTCTCCATATTGAAACATACAGCTGTCAGCCTGTGAGTGCTTATTCTAGCTCCAATGTCAGAAACGTGCTTAGTTTGAGGAGAGAAAGCTAAAATGGACACTTGTTTATAAACAGTTTTTTAGTTGTGAAAACTTCATTTAAAACAACTAAACATCATGTTTAGTAGTTCTCCATATTGAAACATACAGCTGTCAGCCTGTGAGTGCTTATTCTAGCTCCAATGTCAGAAACGTGCTTAGTTTGAGGAGAGAAAGCTAAAATGGACACTTGTTTATAAACAGTTTTTTGTTGTGAAAACTTCATTTAAAACAACTAAACATCACGTTTAGTAGTTCTCCATATTGAAACATACAGCTGTCAGCCTGTGAGTGCTTATTCTAGCTCCAATGTCAGAAACGTGCTTAGTTTGAGGAGAGAAAGCTAAAATGGACACTTGTTTATAAACAGTTTTTTTGTTGTGAAAACTTCATTTAAAACAACTAAACATCATGTTTAGTAGTTCTCAAGGCTTTCCATATTGAAACATACAGCTATCAGCCTGTGAGTGCTTATTCTAGCTCCAATGTCAGAAATGTGCTTAGTTTGAGGAGAGAAAGCTAAAATGGACACTTGTTTATAAACAGTTTTTTTGTTGTGAAAACTTCATTTAAAACAACTAAACATCATGTTTAGTAGTTCTCCATATTGAAACATACAGCTATCAGCCTGTGAGTGCTTATTCTAGCTCCAATGTCAGAAACGTGCTTAGTTTGAGGAGAGAAAGCTAAAATGGACACTTGTTTATAAACAGTTTTTTAGTTGTGAAAACTTCATTTAAAACAACTAAACATCATGTTTAGTAGTTCTCCATATTGAAACATACAGCTGTCAGCCTGTGAGTGCTTATTCTAGCTCCAATGTCAGAAACGTGCTTAGTTTGAGGAGAGAAAGCTAAAATGGACACTTGTTTATAAACAGTTTTTTTGTTGTGAAAACTTCATTTAAAACAACAAAACATCATGTTTAGTAGTTCTCAAGGCGTTCCATATTGAAACATACAGCTATCAGCCTGTGAGTGCTTTAATATAGCTCCAATGTCAGAAACGTGCTTAGTTTGAGGAGAGAAAGCTAAAATGGACACTTGTTTATAAACAGTTTTTTAGTTGTGAAAACTTCATTTAAAACAACTAAACATCATGTTTAGTAGTTCTCCATATTGAAACATACAGCTGTCAGCCTGTGAGTGCTTATTCTAGCTCCAATGTCAGAAACGTGCTTAGTTTGAGGAGAGAAAGCTAAAATGGACACTTGTTTATAAACAGTTTTTTAGTTGTGAAAACTTCATTTAAAACAACTAAACATCATGTTTAGTAGTTCTCAAGGCTTTCCATATTGAAACATACAGCTATCAGCCTGTGAGTGCTTATTCTAGCTCCAATGTCAGAAATGTGCTTAGTTTGAGGAGAGAAAGCTAAAATGGACACTTGTTTATAAACAGTTTTTTGTTGTGAAAACTTCATTTAAAACAACTAAACATCATGTTTAGTAGTTCTCAAGGCTTTCCATATTGAAACATACAGCTATCAGCCTGTGAGTGCTTATTCTAGCTCCAATGTCAGAAATGTGCTTAGTTTGAGGAGAGAAAGCTAAAATGGACACTTGTTTATAAACAGTTTTTTTGTTGTGAAAACTTCATTTAAAACAACTAAACATCATGTTTAGTAGTTCTCCATATTGAAACATACAGCTATCAGCCTGTGAGTGCTTATTCTAGCTCCAATGTCAGAAACGTGCTTAGTTTGAGGAGAGAAAGCTAAAATGGACACTTGTTTATAAACAGTTTTTTAGTTGTGAAAACTTCATTTAAAACAACTAAACATCATGTTTAGTAGTTCTCAAGGCTTTCCATATTGAAACATACAGCTGTCAGCCTGTGAGTGCTTATTCTAGCTCCAATGTCAGAAACGTGCTTAGTTTGAGGAGAGAAAGCTAAAATGGACACTTGTTTATAAACAGTTTTTTAGTTGTGAAAACTTCATTTAAAACAACTAAACATCATGTTTAGTAGTTCTCCATATTGAAACATACAGCTGTCAGCCTGTGAGTGCTTATTCTAGCTCCAATGTCAGAAACGTGCTTAGTTTGAGGAGAGAAAGCTAAAATGGACACTTGTTTATAAACAGTTTTTTGTTGTGAAAACTTCATTTAAAACAACTAAACATCACGTTTAGTAGTTCTCCATATTGAAACATACAGCTGTCAGCCTGTGAGTGCTTATTCTAGCTCCAATGTCAGAAACGTGCTTAGTTTGAGGAGAGAAAGCTAAAATGGACACTTGTTTATAAACAGTTTTTTTGTTGTGAAAACTTCATTTAAAACAACTAAACATCATGTTTAGTAGTTCTCAAGGCTTTCCATATTGAAACATACAGCTATCAGCCTGTGAGTGCTTATTCTAGCTCCAATGTCAGAAATGTGCTTAGTTTGAGGAGAGAAAGCTAAAATGGACACTTGTTTATAAACAGTTTTTTTGTTGTGAAAACTTCATTTAAAACAACTAAACATCATGTTTAGTAGTTCTCCATATTGAAACATACAGCTATCAGCCTGTGAGTGCTTATTCTAGCTCCAATGTCAGAAACGTGCTTAGTTTGAGGAGAGAAAGCTAAAATGGACACTTGTTTATAAACAGTTTTTTAGTTGTGAAAACTTCATTTAAAACAACTAAACATCATGTTTAGTAGTTCTCCATATTGAAACATACAGCTGTCAGCCTGTGAGTGCTTATTCTAGCTCCAATGTCAGAAACGTGCTTAGTTTGAGGAGAGAAAGCTAAAATGGACACTTGTTTATAAACAGTTTTTTTGTTGTGAAAACTTCATTTAAAACAACAAAACATCATGTTTAGTAGTTCTCAAGGCGTTCCATATTGAAACATACAGCTATCAGCCTGTGAGTGCTTTAATATAGCTCCAATGTCAGAAACGTGCTTAGTTTGAGGAGAGAAAGCTAAAATGGACACTTGTTTATAAACAGTTTTTTAGTTGTGAAAACTTCATTTAAAACAACTAAACATCATGTTTAGTAGTTCTCCATATTGAAACATACAGCTGTCAGCCTGTGAGTGCTTATTCTAGCTCCAATGTCAGAAACGTGCTTAGTTTGAGGAGAGAAAGCTAAAATGGACACTTGTTTATAAACAGTTTTTTAGTTGTGAAAACTTCATTTAAAACAACTAAACATCATGTTTAGTAGTTCTCAAGGCTTTCCATATTGAAACATACAGCTATCAGCCTGTGAGTGCTTATTCTAGCTCCAATGTCAGAAATGTGCTTAGTTTGAGGAGAGAAAGCTAAAATGGACACTTGTTTATAAACAGTTTTTTGTTGTGAAAACTTCATTTAAAACAACTAAACATCATGTTTAGTAGTTCTCAAGGCTTTCCATATTGAAACATACAGCTATCAGCCTGTGAGTGCTTATTCTAGCTCCAATGTCAGAAATGTGCTTAGTTTGAGGAGAGAAAGCTAAAATGGACACTTGTTTATAAACAGTTTTTTTGTTGTGAAAACTTCATTTAAAACAACTAAACATCATGTTTAGTAGTTCTCCATATTGAAACATACAGCTATCAGCCTGTGAGTGCTTATTCTAGCTCCAATGTCAGAAACGTGCTTAGTTTGAGGAGAGAAAGCTAAAATGGACACTTGTTTATAAACAGTTTTTTAGTTGTGAAAACTTCATTTAAAACAACTAAACATCATGTTTAGTAGTTCTCAAGGCTTTCCATATTGAAACATACAGCTGTCAGCCTGTGAGTGCTTATTCTAGCTCCAATGTCAGAAACGTGCTTAGTTTGAGGAGAGAAAGCTAAAATGGACACTTGTTTATAAACAGTTTTTTAGTTGTGAAAACTTCATTTAAAACAACTAAACATCATGTTTAGTAGTTCTCCATATTGAAACATACAGCTGTCAGCCTGTGAGTGCTTATTCTAGCTCCAATGTCAGAAACGTGCTTAGTTTGAGGAGAGAAAGCTAAAATGGACACTTGTTTATAAACAGTTTTTTGTTGTGAAAACTTCATTTAAAACAACTAAACATCACGTTTAGTAGTTCTCCATATTGAAACATACAGCTGTCAGCCTGTGAGTGCTTATTCTAGCTCCAATGTCAGAAACGTGCTTAGTTTGAGGAGAGAAAGCTAAAATGGACACTTGTTTATAAACAGTTTTTTTGTTGTGAAAACTTCATTTAAAACAACTAAACATCATGTTTAGTAGTTCTCAAGGCTTTCCATATTGAAACATACAGCTATCAGCCTGTGAGTGCTTATTCTAGCTCCAATGTCAGAAATGTGCTTAGTTTGAGGAGAGAAAGCTAAAATGGACACTTGTTTATAAACAGTTTTTTTGTTGTGAAAACTTCATTTAAAACAACTAAACATCATGTTTAGTAGTTCTCCATATTGAAACATACAGCTATCAGCCTGTGAGTGCTTATTCTAGCTCCAATGTCAGAAACGTGCTTAGTTTGAGGAGAGAAAGCTAAAATGGACACTTGTTTATAAACAGTTTTTTAGTTGTGAAAACTTCATTTAAAACAACTAAACATCATGTTTAGTAGTTCTCAAGGCTTTCCATATTGAAACATACAGCTGTCAGCCTGTGAGTGCTTTAATATAGCTCCAATTTCAGAAACGTGCTTAGTTTGAGGAGAGAAAGCTAAAATGGACACTTGTTTATAAACAGTTTTTTAGTTGTGAAAACTTCATTTAAAACAACTAAACATCATGTTTAGTAGTTCTCAAGGCTTTCCATATTGAAACATACAGCTATCAGCCTGTGAGTGCTTTAATATAGCTCCAATTTCAGAAACGTGCTTAGTTTGAGGAGAGAAAGCTAAAATGGACACTTGTTTATAAACAGTTTTTTAGTTGTGAAAACTTCATTTAAAACAACTAAACATCATGTTTAGTAGTTCTCCATATTGAAACATACAGCTGTCAGCCTGTGAGTGCTTATTCTAGCTCCAATGTCAGAAACGTGCTTAGTTTGAGGAGAGAAAGCTAAAATGGACACTTGTTTATAAACAGTTTTTTTGTTGTGAAAACTTCATTTAAAACAACAAAACATCATGTTTAGTAGTTCTCAAGGCGTTCCATATTGAAACATACAGCTATCAGCCTGTGAGTGCTTTAATATAGCTCCAATGTCAGAAACGTGCTTAGTTTGAGGAGAGAAAGCTAAAATGGACACTTGTTTATAAACAGTTTTTTAGTTGTGAAAACTTCATTTAAAACAACTAAACATCATGTTTAGTAGTTCTCCATATTGAAACATACAGCTGTCAGCCTGTGAGTGCTTATTCTAGCTCCAATGTCAGAAACGTGCTTAGTTTGAGGAGAGAAAGCTAAAATGGACACTTGTTTATAAACAGTTTTTTAGTTGTGAAAACTTCATTTAAAACAACTAAACATCATGTTTAGTAGTTCTCAAGGCTTTCCATATTGAAACATACAGCTATCAGCCTGTGAGTGCTTATTCTAGCTCCAATGTCAGAAATGTGCTTAGTTTGAGGAGAGAAAGCTAAAATGGACACTTGTTTATAAACAGTTTTTTGTTGTGAAAACTTCATTTAAAACAACTAAACATCATGTTTAGTAGTTCTCAAGGCTTTCCATATTGAAACATACAGCTATCAGCCTGTGAGTGCTTATTCTAGCTCCAATGTCAGAAATGTGCTTAGTTTGAGGAGAGAAAGCTAAAATGGACACTTGTTTATAAACAGTTTTTTTGTTGTGAAAACTTCATTTAAAACAACTAAACATCATGTTTAGTAGTTCTCCATATTGAAACATACAGCTATCAGCCTGTGAGTGCTTATTCTAGCTCCAATGTCAGAAACGTGCTTAGTTTGAGGAGAGAAAGCTAAAATGGACACTTGTTTATAAACAGTTTTTTAGTTGTGAAAACTTCATTTAAAACAACTAAACATCATGTTTAGTAGTTCTCAAGGCTTTCCATATTGAAACATACAGCTGTCAGCCTGTGAGTGCTTATTCTAGCTCCAATGTCAGAAACGTGCTTAGTTTGAGGAGAGAAAGCTAAAATGGACACTTGTTTATAAACAGTTTTTTAGTTGTGAAAACTTCATTTAAAACAACTAAACATCATGTTTAGTAGTTCTCCATATTGAAACATACAGCTGTCAGCCTGTGAGTGCTTATTCTAGCTCCAATGTCAGAAACGTGCTTAGTTTGAGGAGAGAAAGCTAAAATGGACACTTGTTTATAAACAGTTTTTAGTTGTGAAAACTTCATTTAAAACAACTAAACATCATGTTTAGTAGTTCTCCATATTGAAACATACAGCTGTCAGCCTGTGAGTGCTTATTCTAGCTCCAATGTCAGAAACGTGCTTAGTTTGAGGAGAGAAAGCTAAAATGGACACTTGTTTATAAACAGTTTTTTAGTTGTGAAAACTTCATTTAAAACAACTAAACATCATGTTTAGTAGTTCTCAAGGCTTTCCATATTGAAACATACAGCTATCAGCCTGTGAGTGCTTATTCTAGCTCCAATGTCAGAAACGTGCTTAGTTTGAGGAGAGAAAGCTAAAATGGACACTTGTTTATAAACAGTTTTTTTGTTGTGAAAACTTCATTTAAAACAACAAAACATCATGTTTAGTAGTTCTCAAGGCGTTCCATATTGAAACATACAGCTATCAGCCTGTGAGTGCTTATTCTAGCTCCAATGTCAGAAACGTGCTTAGTTTGAGGAGAGAAAGCTAAAATGGACACTTGTTTATAAACAGTTTTTTAGTTGTGAAAACTTCATTTAAAACAACTAAACATCATGTTTAGTAGTTCTCCATATTGAAACATACAGCTGTCAGCCTGTGAGTGCTTATTCTAGCTCCAATGTCAGAAACGTGCTTAGTTTGAGGAGAGAAAGCTAAAATGGACACTTGTTTATAAACAGTTTTTTAGTTGTGAAAACTTCATTTAAAACAACTAAACATCATGTTTAGTAGTTCTCAAGGCTTTCCATATTGAAACATACAGCTATCAGCCTGTGAGTGCTTATTCTAGCTCCAATGTCAGAAATGTGCTTAGTTTGAGGAGAGAAAGCTAAAATGGACACTTGTTTATAAACAGTTTTTTTGTTGTGAAAACTTCATTTAAAACAACAAAACATCATGTTTAGTAGTTCTCAAGGCGTTCCATATTGAAACATACAGCTATCAGCCTGTGAGTGCTTTAATATAGCTCCAATGTCAGAAACGTGCTTAGTTTGAGGAGAGAAAGCTAAAATGGACACTTGTTTATAAACAGTTTTTTAGTTGTGAAAACTTCATTTAAAACAACTAAACATCATGTTTAGTAGTTCTCCATATTGAAACATACAGCTGTCAGCCTGTGAGTGCTTATTCTAGCTCCAATGTCAGAAACGTGCTTAGTTTGAGGAGAGAAAGCTAAAATGGACACTTGTTTATAAACAGTTTTTTAGTTGTGAAAACTTCATTTAAAACAACTAAACATCATGTTTAGTAGTTCTCAAGGCTTTCCATATTGAAACATACAGCTATCAGCCTGTGAGTGCTTATTCTAGCTCCAATGTCAGAAATGTGCTTAGTTTGAGGAGAGAAAGCTAAAATGGACACTTGTTTATAAACAGTTTTTTGTTGTGAAAACTTCATTTAAAACAACTAAACATCATGTTTAGTAGTTCTCAAGGCTTTCCATATTGAAACATACAGCTATCAGCCTGTGAGTGCTTATTCTAGCTCCAATGTCAGAAATGTGCTTAGTTTGAGGAGAGAAAGCTAAAATGGACACTTGTTTATAAACAGTTTTTTTGTTGTGAAAACTTCATTTAAAACAACTAAACATCATGTTTAGTAGTTCTCCATATTGAAACATACAGCTATCAGCCTGTGAGTGCTTATTCTAGCTCCAATGTCAGAAACGTGCTTAGTTTGAGGAGAGAAAGCTAAAATGGACACTTGTTTATAAACAGTTTTTTAGTTGTGAAAACTTCATTTAAAACAACTAAACATCATGTTTAGTAGTTCTCAAGGCTTTCCATATTGAAACATACAGCTGTCAGCCTGTGAGTGCTTATTCTAGCTCCAATGTCAGAAACGTGCTTAGTTTGAGGAGAGAAAGCTAAAATGGACACTTGTTTATAAACAGTTTTTTAGTTGTGAAAACTTCATTTAAAACAACTAAACATCATGTTTAGTAGTTCTCCATATTGAAACATACAGCTGTCAGCCTGTGAGTGCTTATTCTAGCTCCAATGTCAGAAACGTGCTTAGTTTGAGGAGAGAAAGCTAAAATGGACACTTGTTTATAAACAGTTTTTTGTTGTGAAAACTTCATTTAAAACAACTAAACATCACGTTTAGTAGTTCTCCATATTGAAACATACAGCTGTCAGCCTGTGAGTGCTTATTCTAGCTCCAATGTCAGAAACGTGCTTAGTTTGAGGAGAGAAAGCTAAAATGGACACTTGTTTATAAACAGTTTTTTTGTTGTGAAAACTTCATTTAAAACAACTAAACATCATGTTTAGTAGTTCTCAAGGCTTTCCATATTGAAACATACAGCTATCAGCCTGTGAGTGCTTATTCTAGCTCCAATGTCAGAAATGTGCTTAGTTTGAGGAGAGAAAGCTAAAATGGACACTTGTTTATAAACAGTTTTTTTGTTGTGAAAACTTCATTTAAAACAACTAAACATCATGTTTAGTAGTTCTCCATATTGAAACATACAGCTATCAGCCTGTGAGTGCTTATTCTAGCTCCAATGTCAGAAACGTGCTTAGTTTGAGGAGAGAAAGCTAAAATGGACACTTGTTTATAAACAGTTTTTTAGTTGTGAAAACTTCATTTAAAACAACTAAACATCATGTTTAGTAGTTCTCAAGGCTTTCCATATTGAAACATACAGCTGTCAGCCTGTGAGTGCTTTAATATAGCTCCAATTTCAGAAACGTGCTTAGTTTGAGGAGAGAAAGCTAAAATGGACACTTGTTTATAAACAGTTTTTTAGTTGTGAAAACTTCATTTAAAACAACTAAACATCATGTTTAGTAGTTCTCAAGGCTTTCCATATTGAAACATACAGCTATCAGCCTGTGAGTGCTTTAATATAGCTCCAATTTCAGAAACGTGCTTAGTTTGAGGAGAGAAAGCTAAAATGGACACTTGTTTATAAACAGTTTTTTAGTTGTGAAAACTTCATTTAAAACAACTAAACATCATGTTTAGTAGTTCTCCATATTGAAACATACAGCTGTCAGCCTGTGAGTGCTTATTCTAGCTCCAATGTCAGAAACGTGCTTAGTTTGAGGAGAGAAAGCTAAAATGGACACTTGTTTATAAACAGTTTTTTTGTTGTGAAAACTTCATTTAAAACAACAAAACATCATGTTTAGTAGTTCTCAAGGCGTTCCATATTGAAACATACAGCTATCAGCCTGTGAGTGCTTTAATATAGCTCCAATGTCAGAAACGTGCTTAGTTTGAGGAGAGAAAGCTAAAATGGACACTTGTTTATAAACAGTTTTTTAGTTGTGAAAACTTCATTTAAAACAACTAAACATCATGTTTAGTAGTTCTCCATATTGAAACATACAGCTGTCAGCCTGTGAGTGCTTATTCTAGCTCCAATGTCAGAAACGTGCTTAGTTTGAGGAGAGAAAGCTAAAATGGACACTTGTTTATAAACAGTTTTTTAGTTGTGAAAACTTCATTTAAAACAACTAAACATCATGTTTAGTAGTTCTCAAGGCTTTCCATATTGAAACATACAGCTATCAGCCTGTGAGTGCTTATTCTAGCTCCAATGTCAGAAATGTGCTTAGTTTGAGGAGAGAAAGCTAAAATGGACACTTGTTTATAAACAGTTTTTTGTTGTGAAAACTTCATTTAAAACAACTAAACATCATGTTTAGTAGTTCTCAAGGCTTTCCATATTGAAACATACAGCTATCAGCCTGTGAGTGCTTATTCTAGCTCCAATGTCAGAAATGTGCTTAGTTTGAGGAGAGAAAGCTAAAATGGACACTTGTTTATAAACAGTTTTTTTGTTGTGAAAACTTCATTTAAAACAACTAAACATCATGTTTAGTAGTTCTCCATATTGAAACATACAGCTATCAGCCTGTGAGTGCTTATTCTAGCTCCAATGTCAGAAACGTGCTTAGTTTGAGGAGAGAAAGCTAAAATGGACACTTGTTTATAAACAGTTTTTTAGTTGTGAAAACTTCATTTAAAACAACTAAACATCATGTTTAGTAGTTCTCAAGGCTTTCCATATTGAAACATACAGCTGTCAGCCTGTGAGTGCTTATTCTAGCTCCAATGTCAGAAACGTGCTTAGTTTGAGGAGAGAAAGCTAAAATGGACACTTGTTTATAAACAGTTTTTTAGTTGTGAAAACTTCATTTAAAACAACTAAACATCATGTTTAGTAGTTCTCCATATTGAAACATACAGCTGTCAGCCTGTGAGTGCTTATTCTAGCTCCAATGTCAGAAACGTGCTTAGTTTGAGGAGAGAAAGCTAAAATGGACACTTGTTTATAAACAGTTTTTAGTTGTGAAAACTTCATTTAAAACAACTAAACATCATGTTTAGTAGTTCTCCATATTGAAACATACAGCTGTCAGCCTGTGAGTGCTTATTCTAGCTCCAATGTCAGAAACGTGCTTAGTTTGAGGAGAGAAAGCTAAAATGGACACTTGTTTATAAACAGTTTTTTAGTTGTGAAAACTTCATTTAAAACAACTAAACATCATGTTTAGTAGTTCTCAAGGCTTTCCATATTGAAACATACAGCTATCAGCCTGTGAGTGCTTATTCTAGCTCCAATGTCAGAAACGTGCTTAGTTTGAGGAGAGAAAGCTAAAATGGACACTTGTTTATAAACAGTTTTTTTGTTGTGAAAACTTCATTTAAAACAACAAAACATCATGTTTAGTAGTTCTCAAGGCGTTCCATATTGAAACATACAGCTATCAGCCTGTGAGTGCTTATTCTAGCTCCAATGTCAGAAACGTGCTTAGTTTGAGGAGAGAAAGCTAAAATGGACACTTGTTTATAAACAGTTTTTTAGTTGTGAAAACTTCATTTAAAACAACTAAACATCATGTTTAGTAGTTCTCCATATTGAAACATACAGCTGTCAGCCTGTGAGTGCTTATTCTAGCTCCAATGTCAGAAACGTGCTTAGTTTGAGGAGAGAAAGCTAAAATGGACACTTGTTTATAAACAGTTTTTTAGTTGTGAAAACTTCATTTAAAACAACTAAACATCATGTTTAGTAGTTCTCAAGGCTTTCCATATTGAAACATACAGCTATCAGCCTGTGAGTGCTTATTCTAGCTCCAATGTCAGAAATGTGCTTAGTTTGAGGAGAGAAAGCTAAAATGGACACTTGTTTATAAACAGTTTTTTTGTTGTGAAAACTTCATTTAAAACAACTAAACATCATGTTTAGTAGTTCTCCATATTGAAACATACAGCTATCAGCCTGTGAGTGCTTATTCTAGCTCCAATGTCAGAAACGTGCTTAGTTTGAGGAGAGAAAGCTAAAATGGACACTTGTTTATAAACAGTTTTTTAGTTGTGAAAACTTCATTTAAAACAACTAAACATCATGTTTAGTAGTTCTCAAGGCTTTCCATATTGAAACATACAGCTGTCAGCCTGTGAGTGCTTATTCTAGCTCCAATGTCAGAAACGTGCTTAGTTTGAGGAGAGAAAGCTAAAATGGACACTTGTTTATAAACAGTTTTTTAGTTGTGAAAACTTCATTTAAAACAACTAAACATCATGTTTAGTAGTTCTCCATATTGAAACATACAGCTGTCAGCCTGTGAGTGCTTATTCTAGCTCCAATGTCAGAAACGTGCTTAGTTTGAGGAGAGAAAGCTAAAATGGACACTTGTTTATAAACAGTTTTTTGTTGTGAAAACTTCATTTAAAACAACTAAACATCACGTTTAGTAGTTCTCCATATTGAAACATACAGCTGTCAGCCTGTGAGTGCTTATTCTAGCTCCAATGTCAGAAACGTGCTTAGTTTGAGGAGAGAAAGCTAAAATGGACACTTGTTTATAAACAGTTTTTTTGTTGTGAAAACTTCATTTAAAACAACTAAACATCATGTTTAGTAGTTCTCAAGGCTTTCCATATTGAAACATACAGCTATCAGCCTGTGAGTGCTTATTCTAGCTCCAATGTCAGAAATGTGCTTAGTTTGAGGAGAGAAAGCTAAAATGGACACTTGTTTATAAACAGTTTTTTTGTTGTGAAAACTTCATTTAAAACAACTAAACATCATGTTTAGTAGTTCTCCATATTGAAACATACAGCTATCAGCCTGTGAGTGCTTATTCTAGCTCCAATGTCAGAAACGTGCTTAGTTTGAGGAGAGAAAGCTAAAATGGACACTTGTTTATAAACAGTTTTTTAGTTGTGAAAACTTCATTTAAAACAACTAAACATCATGTTTAGTAGTTCTCAAGGCTTTCCATATTGAAACATACAGCTGTCAGCCTGTGAGTGCTTTAATATAGCTCCAATTTCAGAAACGTGCTTAGTTTGAGGAGAGAAAGCTAAAATGGACACTTGTTTATAAACAGTTTTTTAGTTGTGAAAACTTCATTTAAAACAACTAAACATCATGTTTAGTAGTTCTCAAGGCTTTCCATATTGAAACATACAGCTATCAGCCTGTGAGTGCTTTAATATAGCTCCAATTTCAGAAACGTGCTTAGTTTGAGGAGAGAAAGCTAAAATGGACACTTGTTTATAAACAGTTTTTTAGTTGTGAAAACTTCATTTAAAACAACTAAACATCATGTTTAGTAGTTCTCAAGGCTTTCCATATTGAAACATACAGCTATCAGCCTGTGAGTGCTTATTCTAGCTCCAATGTCAGAAATGTGCTTAGTTTGAGGAGAGAAAGCTAAAATGGACACTTGTTTATAAACAGTTTTTTTTTGTGAAAACTTCATTTAAAACAACTAAACATCATGTTTAGTAGTTCTCCATATTGAAACATACAGCTGTCAGCCTGTGAGTGCTTATTCTAGCTCCAATGTCAGAAACGTGCTTAGTTTGAGGAGAGAAAGCTAAAATGGACACTTGTTTATAAACAGTTTTTTAGTTGTGAAAACTTCATTTAAAACAACTAAACATCATGTTTAGTAGTTCTCCATATTGAAACATACAGCTGTCAGCCTGTGAGTGCTTTAATATAGCTCCAATGTCAGAAACGTGCTTAGTTTGAGGAGAGAAAGCTAAAATGGACACTTGTTTATAAACAGTTTTTTTGTTGTGAAAACTTCATTTAAAACAACTAAACATCATGTTTAGTAGTTCTCCATATTGAAACATACAGCTGTCAGCCTGTGAGTGCTTATTCTAGCTCCAATGTCAGAAACGTGCTTAGTTTGAGGAGAGAAAGCTAAAATGGACACTTGTTTATAAACAGTTTTTTTGTTGTGAAAACTTCATTTAAAACAACTAAACATCATGTTTAGTAGTTCTCCATATTGAAACATACAGCTGTCAGCCTGTGAGTGCTTATTCTAGCTCCAATGTCAGAAACGTGCTTAGTTTGAGGAGAGAAAGCTAAAATGGACACTTGTTTATAAACAGTTTTTTAGTTGTGAAAACTTCATTTAAAACAACTAAACATCATGTTTAGTAGTTCTCAAGGCTTTCCATATTGAAACATACAGCTATCAGCCTGTGAGTGCTTATTCTAGCTCCAATGTCAGAAATGTGCTTAGTTTGAGGAGAGAAAGCTAAAATGGACACTTGTTTATAAACAGTTTTTTAGTTGTGAAAACTTCATTTAAACAACTAAACATCATGTTTAGTAGTTCTCCATATTGAAACATACAGCTATCAGCCTGTGAGTGCTTATTCTAGCTCCAATGTCAGAAACGTGCTTAGTTTGAGGAGAGAAAGCTAAAATGGACACTTGTTTATAAACAGTTTTTTTGTTGTGAAAACTTCATTTAAAACAACTAAACATCATGTTTAGTAGTTCTCAAGGCGTTCCATATTGAAACATACAGCTATCAGCCTGTGAGTGCTTTAATATAGCTCCAATGTCAGAAACGTGCTTAGTTTGAGGAGAGAAAGCTAAAATGGACACTTGTTTATAAACAGTTTTTTAGTTGTGAAAACTTCATTTAAAACAACTAAACATCATGTTTAGTAGTTCTCCATATTGAAACATACAGCTGTCAGCCTGTGAGTGCTTATTCTAGCTCCAATGTCAGAAACGTGCTTAGTTTGAGGAGAGAAAGCTAAAATGGACACTTGTTTATAAACAGTTTTTTAGTTGTGAAAACTTCATTTAAAACAACTAAACATCATGTTTAGTAGTTCTCAAGGCTTTCCATATTGAAACATACAGCTATCAGCCTGTGAGTGCTTATTCTAGCTCCAATGTCAGAAATGTGCTTAGTTTGAGGAGAGAAAGCTAAAATGGACACTTGTTTATAAACAGTTTTTTAGTTGTGAAAACTTCATTTAAAACAACTAAACATCATGTTTAGTAGTTCTCCATATTGAAACATACAGCTGTCAGCCTGTGAGTGCTTATTCTAGCTCCAATGTCAGAAACGTGCTTAGTTTGAGGAGAGAAAGCTAAAATGGACACTTGTTTATAAACAGTTTTTTTGTTGTGAAAACTTCATTTAAAACAACTAAACATCATGTTTAGTAGTTCTCCATATTGAAACATACAGCTGTCAGCCTGTGAGTGCTTATTCTAGCTCCAATGTCAGAAACGTGCTTAGTTTGAGGAGAGAAAGCTAAAATGGACACTTGTTTATAAACAGTTTTTTTGTTGTGAAAACTTCATTTAAAACAACTAAACATCATGTTTAGTAGTTCTCAAGGCTTTCCATATTGAAACATACAGCTATCAGCCTGTGAGTGCTTTAATATAGCTCCAATGTCAGAAACGTGCTTAGTTTGAGGAGAGAAAGCTAAAATGGACACTTGTTTATAAACAGTTTTTTAGTTGTGAAAACTTCATTTAAAACAACTAAACATCATGTTTAGTAGTTCTCCATATTGTAACATACAGCTATCAGCCTGTGAGTGCTTTCATATAGCTCCAATGTCAGAAACGTGCTTAGTTTGAGGAGAGAAAGCTAAAATGGACACTTGTTTATAAACAGTTTTTTTAGTTGTGAAAACTTCATTTAAAACAACTAAACATCATGTTTAGTAGTTCTCAAGGCTTTCCATATTGAAACATACAGCTATCAGCCTGTGAGTGCTTATTCTAGCTCCAATGTCAGAAATGTGCTTAGTTTGAGGAGAGAAAGCTAAAATGGACACTTGTTTATAAACAGTTTTTTAGTTGTGAAAACTTCATTTAAAACAACTAAACATCATGTTTAGTAGTTCTCAAGGCTTTCCATATTGAAACATACAGCTATCAGCCTGTGAGTGCTTATTCTAGCTCCAATGTCAGAAATGTGCTTAGTTTGAGGAGAGAACGCTAAAATGGACACTTGTTTATAAACAGTTTTTTTGTTGTGAAAACTTCATTTAAAACAACTAAACATCATGTTTAGTAGTTCTCCATATTGAAACATACAGCTGTCAGCCTGTGAGTGCTTATTCTAGCTCCAATGTCAGAAACGTGCTTAGTTTGAGGAGAGAAAGCTAAAATGGACACTTGTTTATAAACAGTTTTTTAGTTGTGAAAACTTCATTTAAAACAACTAAACATCATGTTTAGTAGTTCTCCATATTGAAACATACAGCTGTCAGCCTGTGAGTGCTTTAATATAGCTCCAATGTCAGAAACGTGCTTAGTTTGAGGAGAGAAAGCTAAAATGGACACTTGTTTATAAACAGTTTTTTTGTTGTGAAAACTTCATTTAAAACAACTAAACATCATGTTTAGTAGTTCTCCATATTGAAACATACAGCTGTCAGCCTGTGAGTGCTTATTCTAGCTCCAATGTCAGAAACGTGCTTAGTTTGAGGAGAGAAAGCTAAAATGGACACTTGTTTATAAACAGTTTTTTAGTTGTGAAAACTTCATTTAAAACAACTAAACATCATGTTTAGTAGTTCTCCATATTGAAACATACAGCTGTCAGCCTGTGAGTGCTTTAATATAGCTCCAATGTCAGAAACGTGCTTAGTTTGAGGAGAGAAAGCTAAAATGGACACTTGTTTATAAACAGTTTTTTTGTTGTGAAAACTTCATTTAAAACAACTAAACATCATGTTTAGTAGTTCTCCATATTGAAACATACAGCTGTCAGCCTGTGAGTGCTTATTCTAGCTCCAATGTCAGAAACGTGCTTAGTTTGAGGAGAGAAAGCTAAAATGGACACTTGTTTATAAACAGTTTTTTTGTTGTGAAAACTTCATTTAAAACAACTAAACATCATGTTTAGTAGTTCTCCATATTGAAACATACAGCTGTCAGCCTGTGAGTGCTTATTCTAGCTCCAATGTCAGAAACGTGCTTAGTTTGAGGAGAGAAAGCTAAAATGGACACTTGTTTATAAACAGTTTTTTTGTTGTGAAAACTTCATTTAAAACAACTAAACATCATGTTTAGTAGTTCTCAAGGCTTTCCATATTGAAACATACAGCTATCAGCCTGTGAGTGCTTTAATATAGCTCCAATGTCAGAAACGTGCTTAGTTTGAGGAGAGAAAGCTAAAATGGACACTTGTTTATAAACAGTTTTTTAGTTGTGAAAACTTCATTTAAAACAACTAAACATCATGTTTAGTAGTTCTCCATATTGTAACATACAGCTATCAGCCTGTGAGTGCTTTCATATAGCTCCAATGTCAGAAACGTGCTTAGTTTGAGGAGAGAAAGCTAAAATGGACACTTGTTTATAAACAGTTTTTTTAGTTGTGAAAACTTCATTTAAAACAACTAAACATCATGTTTAGTAGTTCTCAAGGCTTTCCATATTGAAACATACAGCTATCAGCCTGTGAGTGCTTATTCTAGCTCCAATGTCAGAAATGTGCTTAGTTTGAGGAGAGAAAGCTAAAATGGACACTTGTTTATAAACAGTTTTTTAGTTGTGAAAACTTCATTTAAAACAACTAAACATCATGTTTAGTAGTTCTCAAGGCTTTCCATATTGAAACATACAGCTATCAGCCTGTGAGTGCTTATTCTAGCTCCAATGTCAGAAATGTGCTTAGTTTGAGGAGAGAACGCTAAAATGGACACTTGTTTATAAACAGTTTTTTTGTTGTGAAAACTTCATTTAAAACAACTAAACATCATGTTTAGTAGTTCTCCATATTGAAACATACAGCTGTCAGCCTGTGAGTGCTTATTCTAGCTCCAATGTCAGAAACGTGCTTAGTTTGAGGAGAGAAAGCTAAAATGGACACTTGTTTATAAACAGTTTTTTAGTTGTGAAAACTTCATTTAAAACAACTAAACATCATGTTTAGTAGTTCTCCATATTGAAACATACAGCTGTCAGCCTGTGAGTGCTTTAATATAGCTCCAATGTCAGAAACGTGCTTAGTTTGAGGAGAGAAAGCTAAAATGGACACTTGTTTATAAACAGTTTTTTTGTTGTGAAAACTTCATTTAAAACAACTAAACATCATGTTTAGTAGTTCTCCATATTGAAACATACAGCTGTCAGCCTGTGAGTGCTTATTCTAGCTCCAATGTCAGAAACGTGCTTAGTTTGAGGAGAGAAAGCTAAAATGGACACTTGTTTATAAACAGTTTTTTTGTTGTGAAAACTTCATTTAAAACAACTAAACATCATGTTTAGTAGTTCTCCATATTGAAACATACAGCTGTCAGCCTGTGAGTGCTTATTCTAGCTCCAATGTCAGAAACGTGCTTAGTTTGAGGAGAGAAAGCTAAAATGGACACTTGTTTATAAACAGTTTTTTAGTTGTGAAAACTTCATTTAAAACAACTAAACATCATGTTTAGTAGTTCTCCATATTGAAACATACAGCTGTCAGCCTGTGAGTGCTTATTCTAGCTCCAATGTCAGAAACGTGCTTAGTTTGAGGAGAGAAAGCTAAAATGGACACTTGTTTATAAACAGTTTTTTAGTTGTGAAAACTTCATTTAAAACAACTAAACATCATGTTTAGTAGTTCTCAAGGCTTTCCATATTGAAACATACAGCTATCAGCCTGTGAGTGCTTATTCTAGCTCCAATGTCAGAAATGTGCTTAGTTTGAGGAGAGAAAGCTAAAATGGACACTTGTTTATAAACAGTTTTTTTGTTGTGAAAACTTCATTTAAAACAACTAAACATCATGTTTAGTAGTTCTCAAGGCTTTCCATATTGAAACATACAGCTATCAGCCTGTGAGTGCTTTAATATAGCTCCAATTTCAGAAACGTGCTTAGTTTGAGGAGAGAAAGCTAAAATGGACACTTGTTTATAAACAGTTTTTTAGTTGTGAAAACTTCATTTAAAACAACTAAACATCATGTTTAGTAGTTCTCAAGGCTTTCCATATTGAAACATACAGCTATCAGCCTGTGAGTGCTTATTCTAGCTCCAATGTCAGAAATGTGCTTAGTTTGAGGAGAGAAAGCTAAAATGGACACTTGTTTATAAACAGTTTTTTTGTTGTGAAAACTTCATTTAAAACAACTAAACATCATGTTTAGTAGTTCTCAAGGCTTTCCATATTGAAACATACAGCTGTCAGCCTGTGAGTGCTTTAATATAGCTCCAATGTCAGAAACGTGCTTAGTTTGAGGAGAGAAAGCTAAAATGGACACTTGTTTATAAACAGTTTTTTAGTTGTGAAAACTTCATTTAAAACAACTAAACATCATGTTTAGTAGTTCTCCATATTGTAACATACAGCTATCAGCCTGTGAGTGCTTTCATATAGCTCCAATGTCAGAAACGTGCTTAGTTTGAGGAGAGAAAGCTAAAATGGACACTTGTTTATAAACAGTTTTTTTAGTTGTGAAAACTTCATTTAAAACAACTAAACATCATGTTTAGTAGTTCTCAAGGTTTTCTATATTGAAACATACAGCTATCAGCCTGTGAGTGCTTATTCTAGCTCCAATGTCAGAAATGTGCTTAGTTTGAGGAGAGAAAGCTAAAATGGACACTTGTTTATAAACAGTTTTTTTGTTGTGAAAACTTCATTTAAAACAACTAAACATCATGTTTAGTAGTTCTCAAGGCTTTCCATATTGAAACATACAGCTATCAGCCTGTGAGTGCTTATTCTAGCTCCAATGTCAGAAATGTGCTTAGTTTGAGGAGAGAAAGCTAAAATGGACACTTGTTTATAAACAGTTTTTTTGTTGTGAAAACTTCATTTAAAACAACTAAACATCATGTTTAGTAGTTCTCAAGGCTTTCCATATTGAAACATACAGCTGTCAGCCTGTGAGTGCTTTAATATAGCTCCAATGTCAGAAACGTGCTTAGTTTGAGGAGAGAAAGCTAAAATGGACACTTGTTTATAAACAGTTTTTTAGTTGTGAAAACTTCATTTAAAACAACTAAACATCATGTTTAGTAGTTCTCAAGGCTTTCCATATTGAAACATACAGCTATCAGCCTGTGAGTGCTTATTCTAGCTCCAATGTCAGAAATGTGCTTAGTTTGAGGAGAGAAAGCTAAAATGGACACTTGTTTATAAACAGTTTTTTAGTTGTGAAAACTTCATTTAAAACAACTAAACATCATGTTTAGTAGTTCTCAAGGCTTTCCATATTGAAACATACAGCTATCAGCCTGTGAGTGCTTATTCTAGCTCCAATGTCAGAAATGTGCTTAGTTTGAGGAGAGAAAGCTAAAATGGACACTTGTTTATAAACAGTTTTTTTGTTGTGAAAACTTCATTTAAAACAACTAAACATCATGTTTAGTAGTTCTCAAGGCTTTCCATATTGAAACATACAGCTATCAGCCTGTGAGTGCTTATTCTAGCTCCAATGTCAGAAATGTGCTTAGTTTGAGGAGAGAAAGCTAAAATGGACACTTGTTTATAAACAGTTTTTTAGTTGTGAAAACTTCATTTAAAACAACTAAACATCATGTTTAGTAGTTCTCAAGGCTTTCCATATTGAAACATACAGCTATCAGCCTGTGAGTGCTTATTCTAGCTCCAATGTCAGAAATGTGCTTAGTTTGAGGAGAGAAAGCTAAAATGGACACTTGTTTATAAACAGTTTTTTAGTTGTGAAAACTTCATTTAAAACAACTAAACATCATGTTTAGTAGTTCTCCATATTGAAACATACAGCTGTCAGCCTGTGAGTGCTTTAATATAGCTCCAATGTCAGAAACGTGCTTAGTTTGAGGAGAGAAAGCTAAAATGGACACTTGTTTATAAACAGTTTTTTAGTTGTGAAAACTTCATTTAAAACAACTAAACATCATGTTTAGTAGTTCTCAAGGCTTTCCATATTGAAACATACAGCTATCAGCCTGTGAGTGCTTTAATATAGCTCCAATTTCAGAAACGTGCTTAGTTTGAGGAGAGAAAGCTAAAATGGACACTTGTTTATAAACAGTTTTTTAGTTGTGAAAACTTCATTTAAAACAACTAAACATCATGTTTAGTAGTTCTCAAGGCTTTCCATATTGAAACATACAGCTATCAGCCTGTGAGTGCTTATTCTAGCTCCAATGTCAGAAATGTGCTTAGTTTGAGGAGAGAAAGCTAAAATGGACACTTGTTTATAAACAGTTTTTTTGTTGTGAAAACTTCATTTAAAACAACTAAACATCATGTTTAGTAGTTCTCAAGGCTTTCCATATTGAAACATACAGCTATCAGCCTGTGAGTGCTTATTCTAGCTCCAATGTCAGAAATGTGCTTAGTTTGAGGAGAGAAAGCTAAAATGGACACTTGTTTATAAACAGTTTTTTAGTTGTGAAAACTTCATTTAAAACAACTAAACATCATGTTTAGTAGTTCTCCATATTGTAACATACAGCTATCAGCCTGTGAGTGCTTTCATATAGCTCCAATGTCAGAAACGTGCTTAGTTTGAGGAGAGAAAGCTAAAATGGACACTTGTTTATAAACAGTTTTTTTAGTTGTGAAAACTTCATTTAAAACAACTAAACATCATGTTTAGTAGTTCTCAAGGTTTTCTATATTGAAACATACAGCTATCAGCCTGTGAGTGCTTATTCTAGCTCCAATGTCAGAAATGTGCTTAGTTTGAGGAGAGAAAGCTAAAATGGACACTTGTTTATAAACAGTTTTTTTGTTGTGAAAACTTCATTTAAAACAACTAAACATCATGTTTAGTAGTTCTCAAGGCTTTCCATATTGAAACATACAGCTATCAGCCTGTGAGTGCTTATTCTAGCTCCAATGTCAGAAATGTGCTTAGTTTGAGGAGAGAAAGCTAAAATGGACACTTGTTTATAAACAGTTTTTTTGTTGTGAAAACTTCATTTAAAACAACTAAACATCATGTTTAGTAGTTCTCAAGGCTTTCCATATTGAAACATACAGCTATCAGCCTGTGAGTGCTTATTCTAGCTCCAATGTCAGAAACGTGCTTAGTTTGAGGAGAGAAAGCTAAAATGGACACTTGTTTATAAACAGTTTTTTTAGTTGTGAAAACTTCATTTAAAACAACTAAACATCATGTTTAGTAGTTCTCAAGGCTTTCCATATTGAAACATACAGCTATCAGCCTGTGAGTGCTTATTCTAGCTCCAATGTCAGAAATGTGCTTAGTTTGAGGAGAGAAAGCTAAAATGGACACTTGTTTATAAACAGTTTTTTTGTTGTGAAAACTTCATTTAAAACAACTAAACATCATGTTTAGTAGTTCTCAAGGCTTTCCATATTGAAACATACAGCTATCAGCCTGTGAGTGCTTATTCTAGCTCCAATGTCAGAAATGTGCTTAGTTTGAGGAGAGAAAGCTAAAATGGACACTTGTTTATAAACAGTTTTTTTGTTGTGAAAACTTCATTTAAAACAACTAAACATCATGTTTAGTAGTTCTCAAGGCTTTCCATATTGAAACATACAGCTGTCAGCCTGTGAGTGCTTATTCTAGCTCCAATGTCAGAAATGTGCTTAGTTTGAGGAGAGAAAGCTAAAATGGACACTTGTTTATAAACAGTTTTTTTGTTGTGAAAACTTCATTTAAAACAACTAAACATCATGTTTAGTAGTTCTCAAGGCTTTCCATATTGAAACATACAGCTGTCAGCCTGTGAGTGCTTTAATATAGCTCCAATGTCAGAAACGTGCTTAGTTTGAGGAGAGAAAGCTAAAATGGACACTTGTTTATAAACAGTTTTTTAGTTGTGAAAACTTCATTTAAAACAACTAAACATCATGTTTAGTAGTTCTCCATATTGTAACATACAGCTATCAGCCTGTGAGTGCTTTCATATAGCTCCAATGTCAGAAACGTGCTTAGTTTGAGGAGAGAAAGCTAAAATGGACACTTGTTTATAAACAGTTTTTTTAGTTGTGAAAACTTCATTTAAAACAACTAAACATCATGTTTAGTAGTTCTCAAGGTTTTCTATATTGAAACATACAGCTATCAGCCTGTGAGTGCTTATTCTAGCTCCAATGTCAGAAATGTGCTTAGTTTGAGGAGAGAAAGCTAAAATGGACACTTGTTTATAAACAGTTTTTTTGTTGTGAAAACTTCATTTAAAACAACTAAACATCATGTTTAGTAGTTCTCAAGGCTTTCCATATTGAAACATACAGCTATCAGCCTGTGAGTGCTTATTCTAGCTCCAATGTCAGAAATGTGCTTAGTTTGAGGAGAGAAAGCTAAAATGGACACTTGTTTATAAACAGTTTTTTTGTTGTGAAAACTTCATTTAAAACAACTAAACATCATGTTTAGTAGTTCTCAAGGCTTTCCATATTGAAACATACAGCTGTCAGCCTGTGAGTGCTTTAATATAGCTCCAATGTCAGAAACGTGCTTAGTTTGAGGAGAGAAAGCTAAAATGGACACTTGTTTATAAACAGTTTTTTAGTTGTGAAAACTTCATTTAAAACAACTAAACATCATGTTTAGTAGTTCTCAAGGCTTTCCATATTGAAACATACAGCTATCAGCCTGTGAGTGCTTATTCTAGCTCCAATGTCAGAAATGTGCTTAGTTTGAGGAGAGAAAGCTAAAATGGACACTTGTTTATAAACAGTTTTTTAGTTGTGAAAACTTCATTTAAAACAACTAAACATCATGTTTAGTAGTTCTCAAGGCTTTCCATATTGAAACATACAGCTATCAGCCTGTGAGTGCTTATTCTAGCTCCAATGTCAGAAATGTGCTTAGTTTGAGGAGAGAAAGCTAAAATGGACACTTGTTTATAAACAGTTTTTTTGTTGTGAAAACTTCATTTAAAACAACTAAACATCATGTTTAGTAGTTCTCAAGGCTTTCCATATTGAAACATACAGCTATCAGCCTGTGAGTGCTTATTCTAGCTCCAATGTCAGAAATGTGCTTAGTTTGAGGAGAGAAAGCTAAAATGGACACTTGTTTATAAACAGTTTTTTAGTTGTGAAAACTTCATTTAAAACAACTAAACATCATGTTTAGTAGTTCTCAAGGCTTTCCATATTGAAACATACAGCTATCAGCCTGTGAGTGCTTATTCTAGCTCCAATGTCAGAAATGTGCTTAGTTTGAGGAGAGAAAGCTAAAATGGACACTTGTTTATAAACAGTTTTTTAGTTGTGAAAACTTCATTTAAAACAACTAAACATCATGTTTAGTAGTTCTCCATATTGAAACATACAGCTGTCAGCCTGTGAGTGCTTTAATATAGCTCCAATGTCAGAAACGTGCTTAGTTTGAGGAGAGAAAGCTAAAATGGACACTTGTTTATAAACAGTTTTTTAGTTGTGAAAACTTCATTTAAAACAACTAAACATCATGTTTAGTAGTTCTCAAGGCTTTCCATATTGAAACATACAGCTATCAGCCTGTGAGTGCTTTAATATAGCTCCAATTTCAGAAACGTGCTTAGTTTGAGGAGAGAAAGCTAAAATGGACACTTGTTTATAAACAGTTTTTTAGTTGTGAAAACTTCATTTAAAACAACTAAACATCATGTTTAGTAGTTCTCAAGGCTTTCCATATTGAAACATACAGCTATCAGCCTGTGAGTGCTTATTCTAGCTCCAATGTCAGAAATGTGCTTAGTTTGAGGAGAGAAAGCTAAAATGGACACTTGTTTATAAACAGTTTTTTTGTTGTGAAAACTTCATTTAAAACAACTAAACATCATGTTTAGTAGTTCTCAAGGCTTTCCATATTGAAACATACAGCTATCAGCCTGTGAGTGCTTATTCTAGCTCCAATGTCAGAAATGTGCTTAGTTTGAGGAGAGAAAGCTAAAATGGACACTTGTTTATAAACAGTTTTTTAGTTGTGAAAACTTCATTTAAAACAACTAAACATCATGTTTAGTAGTTCTCCATATTGTAACATACAGCTATCAGCCTGTGAGTGCTTTCATATAGCTCCAATGTCAGAAACGTGCTTAGTTTGAGGAGAGAAAGCTAAAATGGACACTTGTTTATAAACAGTTTTTTTAGTTGTGAAAACTTCATTTAAAACAACTAAACATCATGTTTAGTAGTTCTCAAGGTTTTCTATATTGAAACATACAGCTATCAGCCTGTGAGTGCTTATTCTAGCTCCAATGTCAGAAATGTGCTTAGTTTGAGGAGAGAAAGCTAAAATGGACACTTGTTTATAAACAGTTTTTTTGTTGTGAAAACTTCATTTAAAACAACTAAACATCATGTTTAGTAGTTCTCAAGGCTTTCCATATTGAAACATACAGCTATCAGCCTGTGAGTGCTTATTCTAGCTCCAATGTCAGAAATGTGCTTAGTTTGAGGAGAGAAAGCTAAAATGGACACTTGTTTATAAACAGTTTTTTTGTTGTGAAAACTTCATTTAAAACAACTAAACATCATGTTTAGTAGTTCTCAAGGCTTTCCATATTGAAACATACAGCTGTCAGCCTGTGAGTGCTTTAATATAGCTCCAATGTCAGAAACGTGCTTAGTTTGAGGAGAGAAAGCTAAAATGGACACTTGTTTATAAACAGTTTTTTAGTTGTGAAAACTTCATTTAAAACAACTAAACATCATGTTTAGTAGTTCTCAAGGCTTTCCATATTGAAACATACAGCTATCAGCCTGTGAGTGCTTATTCTAGCTCCAATGTCAGAAATGTGCTTAGTTTGAGGAGAGAAAGCTAAAATGGACACTTGTTTATAAACAGTTTTTTAGTTGTGAAAACTTCATTTAAAACAACTAAACATCATGTTTAGTAGTTCTCAAGGCTTTCCATATTGAAACATACAGCTATCAGCCTGTGAGTGCTTATTCTAGCTCCAATGTCAGAAATGTGCTTAGTTTGAGGAGAGAAAGCTAAAATGGACACTTGTTTATAAACAGTTTTTTTGTTGTGAAAACTTCATTTAAAACAACTAAACATCATGTTTAGTAGTTCTCAAGGCTTTCCATATTGAAACATACAGCTATCAGCCTGTGAGTGCTTATTCTAGCTCCAATGTCAGAAATGTGCTTAGTTTGAGGAGAGAAAGCTAAAATGGACACTTGTTTATAAACAGTTTTTTAGTTGTGAAAACTTCATTTAAAACAACTAAACATCATGTTTAGTAGTTCTCAAGGCTTTCCATATTGAAACATACAGCTATCAGCCTGTGAGTGCTTATTCTAGCTCCAATGTCAGAAATGTGCTTAGTTTGAGGAGAGAAAGCTAAAATGGACACTTGTTTATAAACAGTTTTTTAGTTGTGAAAACTTCATTTAAAACAACTAAACATCATGTTTAGTAGTTCTCCATATTGAAACATACAGCTGTCAGCCTGTGAGTGCTTTAATATAGCTCCAATGTCAGAAACGTGCTTAGTTTGAGGAGAGAAAGCTAAAATGGACACTTGTTTATAAACAGTTTTTTAGTTGTGAAAACTTCATTTAAAACAACTAAACATCATGTTTAGTAGTTCTCAAGGCTTTCCATATTGAAACATACAGCTATCAGCCTGTGAGTGCTTTAATATAGCTCCAATTTCAGAAACGTGCTTAGTTTGAGGAGAGAAAGCTAAAATGGACACTTGTTTATAAACAGTTTTTTAGTTGTGAAAACTTCATTTAAAACAACTAAACATCATGTTTAGTAGTTCTCAAGGCTTTCCATATTGAAACATACAGCTATCAGCCTGTGAGTGCTTATTCTAGCTCCAATGTCAGAAATGTGCTTAGTTTGAGGAGAGAAAGCTAAAATGGACACTTGTTTATAAACAGTTTTTTTGTTGTGAAAACTTCATTTAAAACAACTAAACATCATGTTTAGTAGTTCTCAAGGCTTTCCATATTGAAACATACAGCTATCAGCCTGTGAGTGCTTATTCTAGCTCCAATGTCAGAAATGTGCTTAGTTTGAGGAGAGAAAGCTAAAATGGACACTTGTTTATAAACAGTTTTTTTGTTGTGAAAACTTCATTTAAAACAACTAAACATCATGTTTAGTAGTTCTCCATATTGAAACATACAGCTGTCAGCCTGTGAGTGCTTATTCTAGCTCCAATGTCAGAAACGTGCTTAGTTTGAGGAGAGAAAGCTAAAATGGACACTTGTTTATAAACAGTTTTTTAGTTGTGAAAACTTCATTTAAAACAACTAAACATCATGTTTAGTAGTTCTCCATATTGAAACATACAGCTGTCAGCCTGTGAGTGCTTTAATATAGCTCCAATGTCAGAAACGTGCTTAGTTTGAGGAGAGAAAGCTAAAATGGACACTTGTTTATAAACAGTTTTTTTGTTGTGAAAACTTCATTTAAAACAACTAAACATCATGTTTAGTAGTTCTCCATATTGAAACATACAGCTGTCAGCCTGTGAGTGCTTTAATATAGCTCCAATGTCAGAAACGTGCTTAGTTTGAGGAGAGAAAGCTAAAATGGACACTTGTTTATAAACAGTTTTTTAGTTGTGAAAACTTCATTTAAAACAACTAAACATCATGTTTAGTAGTTCTCAAGGCTTTCCATATTGAAACATACAGCTATCAGCCTGTGAGTGCTTATTCTAGCTCCAATGTCAGAAATGTGCTTAGTTTGAGGAGAGAAAGCTAAAATGGACACTTGTTTATAAACAGTTTTTTAGTTGTGAAAACTTCATTTAAAACAACTAAACATCATGTTTAGTAGTTCTCAAGGCTTTCCATATTGAAACATACAGCTATCAGCCTGTGAGTGCTTATTCTAGCTCCAATGTCAGAAATGTGCTTAGTTTGAGGAGAGAAAGCTAAAATGGACACTTGTTTATAAACAGTTTTTTTGTTGTGAAAACTTCATTTAAAACAACTAAACATCATGTTTAGTAGTTCTCAAGGCTTTCCATATTGAAACATACAGCTATCAGCCTGTGAGTGCTTATTCTAGCTCCAATGTCAGAAATGTGCTTAGTTTGAGGAGAGAAAGCTAAAATGGACACTTGTTTATAAACAGTTTTTTAGTTGTGAAAACTTCATTTAAAACAACTAAACATCATGTTTAGTAGTTCTCAAGGCTTTCCATATTGAAACATACAGCTATCAGCCTGTGAGTGCTTATTCTAGCTCCAATGTCAGAAATGTGCTTAGTTTGAGGAGAGAAAGCTAAAATGGACACTTGTTTATAAACAGTTTTTTAGTTGTGAAAACTTCATTTAAAACAACTAAACATCATGTTTAGTAGTTCTCCATATTGAAACATACAGCTGTCAGCCTGTGAGTGCTTTAATATAGCTCCAATGTCAGAAACGTGCTTAGTTTGAGGAGAGAAAGCTAAAATGGACACTTGTTTATAAACAGTTTTTTAGTTGTGAAAACTTCATTTAAAACAACTAAACATCATGTTTAGTAGTTCTCAAGGCTTTCCATATTGAAACATACAGCTATCAGCCTGTGAGTGCTTTAATATAGCTCCAATTTCAGAAACGTGCTTAGTTTGAGGAGAGAAAGCTAAAATGGACACTTGTTTATAAACAGTTTTTTAGTTGTGAAAACTTCATTTAAAACAACTAAACATCATGTTTAGTAGTTCTCAAGGCTTTCCATATTGAAACATACAGCTATCAGCCTGTGAGTGCTTATTCTAGCTCCAATGTCAGAAATGTGCTTAGTTTGAGGAGAGAAAGCTAAAATGGACACTTGTTTATAAACAGTTTTTTTGTTGTGAAAACTTCATTTAAAACAACTAAACATCATGTTTAGTAGTTCTCAAGGCTTTCCATATTGAAACATACAGCTATCAGCCTGTGAGTGCTTATTCTAGCTCCAATGTCAGAAATGTGCTTAGTTTGAGGAGAGAAAGCTAAAATGGACACTTGTTTATAAACAGTTTTTTAGTTGTGAAAACTTCATTTAAAACAACTAAACATCATGTTTAGTAGTTCTCCATATTGTAACATACAGCTATCAGCCTGTGAGTGCTTTCATATAGCTCCAATGTCAGAAACGTGCTTAGTTTGAGGAGAGAAAGCTAAAATGGACACTTGTTTATAAACAGTTTTTTTAGTTGTGAAAACTTCATTTAAAACAACTAAACATCATGTTTAGTAGTTCTCAAGGTTTTCTATATTGAAACATACAGCTATCAGCCTGTGAGTGCTTATTCTAGCTCCAATGTCAGAAATGTGCTTAGTTTGAGGAGAGAAAGCTAAAATGGACACTTGTTTATAAACAGTTTTTTTGTTGTGAAAACTTCATTTAAAACAACTAAACATCATGTTTAGTAGTTCTCAAGGCTTTCCATATTGAAACATACAGCTATCAGCCTGTGAGTGCTTATTCTAGCTCCAATGTCAGAAATGTGCTTAGTTTGAGGAGAGAAAGCTAAAATGGACACTTGTTTATAAACAGTTTTTTTGTTGTGAAAACTTCATTTAAAACAACTAAACATCATGTTTAGTAGTTCTCAAGGCTTTCCATATTGAAACATACAGCTGTCAGCCTGTGAGTGCTTTAATATAGCTCCAATGTCAGAAACGTGCTTAGTTTGAGGAGAGAAAGCTAAAATGGACACTTGTTTATAAACAGTTTTTTAGTTGTGAAAACTTCATTTAAAACAACTAAACATCATGTTTAGTAGTTCTCAAGGCTTTCCATATTGAAACATACAGCTATCAGCCTGTGAGTGCTTATTCTAGCTCCAATGTCAGAAATGTGCTTAGTTTGAGGAGAGAAAGCTAAAATGGACACTTGTTTATAAACAGTTTTTTAGTTGTGAAAACTTCATTTAAAACAACTAAACATCATGTTTAGTAGTTCTCAAGGCTTTCCATATTGAAACATACAGCTATCAGCCTGTGAGTGCTTATTCTAGCTCCAATGTCAGAAATGTGCTTAGTTTGAGGAGAGAAAGCTAAAATGGACACTTGTTTATAAACAGTTTTTTTGTTGTGAAAACTTCATTTAAAACAACTAAACATCATGTTTAGTAGTTCTCAAGGCTTTCCATATTGAAACATACAGCTATCAGCCTGTGAGTGCTTATTCTAGCTCCAATGTCAGAAATGTGCTTAGTTTGAGGAGAGAAAGCTAAAATGGACACTTGTTTATAAACAGTTTTTTAGTTGTGAAAACTTCATTTAAAACAACTAAACATCATGTTTAGTAGTTCTCAAGGCTTTCCATATTGAAACATACAGCTATCAGCCTGTGAGTGCTTATTCTAGCTCCAATGTCAGAAATGTGCTTAGTTTGAGGAGAGAAAGCTAAAATGGACACTTGTTTATAAACAGTTTTTTAGTTGTGAAAACTTCATTTAAAACAACTAAACATCATGTTTAGTAGTTCTCCATATTGAAACATACAGCTGTCAGCCTGTGAGTGCTTTAATATAGCTCCAATGTCAGAAACGTGCTTAGTTTGAGGAGAGAAAGCTAAAATGGACACTTGTTTATAAACAGTTTTTTAGTTGTGAAAACTTCATTTAAAACAACTAAACATCATGTTTAGTAGTTCTCAAGGCTTTCCATATTGAAACATACAGCTATCAGCCTGTGAGTGCTTTAATATAGCTCCAATTTCAGAAACGTGCTTAGTTTGAGGAGAGAAAGCTAAAATGGACACTTGTTTATAAACAGTTTTTTAGTTGTGAAAACTTCATTTAAAACAACTAAACATCATGTTTAGTAGTTCTCAAGGCTTTCCATATTGAAACATACAGCTATCAGCCTGTGAGTGCTTATTCTAGCTCCAATGTCAGAAATGTGCTTAGTTTGAGGAGAGAAAGCTAAAATGGACACTTGTTTATAAACAGTTTTTTTGTTGTGAAAACTTCATTTAAAACAACTAAACATCATGTTTAGTAGTTCTCAAGGCTTTCCATATTGAAACATACAGCTATCAGCCTGTGAGTGCTTATTCTAGCTCCAATGTCAGAAATGTGCTTAGTTTGAGGAGAGAAAGCTAAAATGGACACTTGTTTATAAACAGTTTTTTTGTTGTGAAAACTTCATTTAAAACAACTAAACATCATGTTTAGTAGTTCTCCATATTGAAACATACAGCTGTCAGCCTGTGAGTGCTTATTCTAGCTCCAATGTCAGAAACGTGCTTAGTTTGAGGAGAGAAAGCTAAAATGGACACTTGTTTATAAACAGTTTTTTAGTTGTGAAAACTTCATTTAAAACAACTAAACATCATGTTTAGTAGTTCTCCATATTGAAACATACAGCTGTCAGCCTGTGAGTGCTTTAATATAGCTCCAATGTCAGAAACGTGCTTAGTTTGAGGAGAGAAAGCTAAAATGGACACTTGTTTATAAACAGTTTTTTTGTTGTGAAAACTTCATTTAAAACAACTAAACATCATGTTTAGTAGTTCTCCATATTGAAACATACAGCTGTCAGCCTGTGAGTGCTTTAATATAGCTCCAATGTCAGAAACGTGCTTAGTTTGAGGAGAGAAAGCTAAAATGGACACTTGTTTATAAACAGTTTTTTAGTTGTGAAAACTTCATTTAAAACAACTAAACATCATGTTTAGTAGTTCTCAAGGCTTTCCATATTGAAACATACAGCTATCAGCCTGTGAGTGCTTATTCTAGCTCCAATGTCAGAAATGTGCTTAGTTTGAGGAGAGAAAGCTAAAATGGACACTTGTTTATAAACAGTTTTTTAGTTGTGAAAACTTCATTTAAAACAACTAAACATCATGTTTAGTAGTTCTCAAGGCTTTCCATATTGAAACATACAGCTATCAGCCTGTGAGTGCTTATTCTAGCTCCAATGTCAGAAATGTGCTTAGTTTGAGGAGAGAAAGCTAAAATGGACACTTGTTTATAAACAGTTTTTTTGTTGTGAAAACTTCATTTAAAACAACTAAACATCATGTTTAGTAGTTCTCAAGGCTTTCCATATTGAAACATACAGCTGTCAGCCTGTGAGTGCTTTAATATAGCTCCAATGTCAGAAACGTGCTTAGTTTGAGGAGAGAAAGCTAAAATGGACACTTGTTTATAAACAGTTTTTTAGTTGTGAAAACTTCATTTAAAACAACTAAACATCATGTTTAGTAGTTCTCAAGGCTTTCCATATTGAAACATACAGCTGTCAGCCTGTGAGTGCTTTAATATAGCTCCAATGTCAGAAACGTGCTTAGTTTGAGGAGAGAAAGCTAAAATGGACACTTGTTTATAAACAGTTTTTTAGTTGTGAAAACTTCATTTAAAACAACTAAACATCATGTTTAGTAGTTCTCCATATTGAAACATACAGCTGTCAGCCTGTGAGTGCTTATTCTAGCTCCAATGTCAGAAACGTGCTTAGTTTGAGGAGAGAAAGCTAAAATGGACACTTGTTTATAAACAGTTTTTTAGTTGTGAAAACTTCATTTAAAACAACTAAACATCATGTTTAGTAGTTCTCCATATTGAAACATACAGCTGTCAGCCTGTGAGTGCTTTAATATAGCTCCAATGTCAGAAACGTGCTTAGTTTGAGGAGAGAAAGCTAAAATGGACACTTGTTTATAAACAGTTTTTTAGTTGTGAAAACTTCATTTAAAACAACTAAACATCATGTTTAGTAGTTCTCAAGGCTTTCCATATTGAAACATACAGCTATCAGCCTGTGAGTGCTTTAATATAGCTCCAATTTCAGAAACGTGCTTAGTTTGAGGAGAGAAAGCTAAAATGGACACTTGTTTATAAACAGTTTTTTAGTTGTGAAAACTTCATTTAAAACAACTAAACATCATGTTTAGTAGTTCTCCATATTGAAACATACAGCTGTCAGCCTGTGAGTGCTTATTCTAGCTCCAATGTCAGAAACGTGCTTAGTTTGAGGAGAGAAAGCTAAAATGGACACTTGTTTATAAACAGTTTTTTAGTTGTGAAAACTTCATTTAAAACAACTAAACATCATGTTTAGTAGTTCTCCATATTGAAACATACAGCTGTCAGCCTGTGAGTGCTTTAATATAGCTCCAATGTCAGAAACGTGCTTAGTTTGAGGAGAGAAAGCTAAAATGGACACTTGTTTATAAACAGTTTTTTAGTTGTGAAAACTTCATTTAAAACAACTAAACATCATGTTTAGTAGTTCTCAAGGCTTTCCATATTGAAACATACAGCTATCAGCCTGTGAGTGCTTTAATATAGCTCCAATTTCAGAAACGTGCTTAGTTTGAGGAGAGAAAGCTAAAATGGACACTTGTTTATAAACAGTTTTTTAGTTGTGAAAACTTCATTTAAAACAACTAAACATCATGTTTAGTAGTTCTCAAGGCTTTCCATATTGAAACATACAGCTATCAGCCTGTGAGTGCTTATTCTAGCTCCAATGTCAGAAATGTGCTTAGTTTGAGGAGAGAAAGCTAAAATGGACACTTGTTTATAAACAGTTTTTTAGTTGTGAAAACTTCATTTAAAACAACTAAACATCATGTTTAGTAGTTCTCAAGGCTTTCCATATTGAAACATACAGCTATCAGCCTGTGAGTGCTTATTCTAGCTCCAATGTCAGAAATGTGCTTAGTTTGAGGAGAGAAAGCTAAAATGGACACTTGTTTATAAACAGTTTTTTTGTTGTGAAAACTTCATTTAAAACAACTAAACATCATGTTTAGTAGTTCTCAAGGCTTTCCATATTGAAACATACAGCTGTCAGCCTGTGAGTGCTTTAATATAGCTCCAATGTCAGAAACATGCTTAGTTTGAGGAGAGAAAGCTAAAATGGACACTTGTTTATAAACAGTTTTTTAGTTGTGAAAACTTCATTTAAAACAACTAAACATCATGTTTAGTAGTTCTCAAGGCTTTCCATATTGAAACATACAGCTATCAGCCTGTGAGTGCTTATTCTAGCTCCAATGTCAGAAATGTGCTTAGTTTGAGGAGAGAAAGCTAAAATGGACACTTGTTTATAAACAGTTTTTTTGTTGTGAAAACTTCATTTAAAACAACTAAACATCATGTTTAGTAGTTCTCAAGGCTTTCCATATTGAAACATACAGCTGTCAGCCTGTGAGTGCTTTAATATAGCTCCAATGTCAGAAACGTGCTTAGTTTGAGGAGAGAAAGCTAAAATGGACACTTGTTTATAAACAGTTTTTTAGTTGTGAAAACTTCATTTAAAACAACTAAACATCATGTTTAGTAGTTCTCAAGGCTTTCCATATTGAAACATACAGCTATCAGCCTGTGAGTGCTTATTCTAGCTCCAATGTCAGAAATGTGCTTAGTTTGAGGAGAGAAAGCTAAAATGGACACTTGTTTATAAACAGTTTTTTTGTTGTGAAAACTTCATTTAAAACAACTAAACATCATGTTTAGTAGTTCTCAAGGCTTTCCATATTGAAACATACAGCTATCAGCCTGTGAGTGCTTATTCTAGCTCCAATGTCAGAAATGTGCTTAGTTTGAGGAGAGAAAGCTAAAATGGACACTTGTTTATAAACAGTTTTTTAGTTGTGAAAACTTCATTTAAAACAACTAAACATCATGTTTAGTAGTTCTCAAGGCTTTCCATATTGAAACATACAGCTATCAGCCTGTGAGTGCTTATTCTAGCTCCAATGTCAGAAATGTGCTTAGTTTGAGGAGAGAAAGCTAAAATGGACACTTGTTTATAAACAGTTTTTTAGTTGTGAAAACTTCATTTAAAACAACTAAACATCATGTTTAGTAGTTCTCAAGGCTTTCCATATTGAAACATACAGCTGTCAGCCTGTGAGTGCTTTAATATAGCTCCAATTTCAGAAACGTGCTTAGTTTGAGGAGAGAAAGCTAAAATGGACACTTGTTTATAAACAGTTTTTTAGTTGTGAAAACTTCATTTAAAACAACTAAACATCATGTTTAGTAGTTCTCCATATTGAAACATACAGCTGTCAGCCTGTGAGTGCTTTAATATAGCTCCAATGTCAGAAACGTGCTTAGTTTGAGGAGAGAAAGCTAAAATGGACACTTGTTTATAAACAGTTTTTTAGTTGTGAAAACTTCATTTAAAACAACTAAACATCATGTTTAGTAGTTCTCAAGGCTTTCCATATTGAAACATACAGCTATCAGCCTGTGAGTGCTTTAATATAGCTCCAATTTCAGAAACGTGCTTAGTTTGAGGAGAGAAAGCTAAAATGGACACTTGTTTATAAACAGTTTTTTAGTTGTGAAAACTTCATTTAAAACAACTAAACATCATGTTTAGTAGTTCTCAAGGCTTTCCATATTGAAACATACAGCTATCAGCCTGTGAGTGCTTATTCTAGCTCCAATGTCAGAAATGTGCTTAGTTTGAGGAGAGAAAGCTAAAATGGACACTTGTTTATAAACAGTTTTTTTGTTGTGAAAACTTCATTTAAAACAACTAAACATCATGTTTAGTAGTTCTCAAGTCTTTCCATATTGAAACATACAGCTATCAGCCTGTGAGTGCTTATTCTAGCTCCAATGTCAGAAATGTGCTTAGTTTGAGGAGAGAAAGCTAAAATGGACACTTGTTTATAAACAGTTTTTTTGTTGTGAAAACTTCATTTAAAACAACTAAACATCATGTTTAGTAGTTCTCCATATTGAAACATACAGCTGTCAGCCTGTGAGTGCTTATTCTAGCTCCAATGTCAGAAACGTGCTTAGTTTGAGGAGAGAAAGCTAAAATGGACACTTGTTTATAAACAGTTTTTTAGTTGTGAAAACTTCATTTAAAACAACTAAACATCATGTTTAGTAGTTCTCAAGGCTTTCCATATTGAAACATACAGCTGTCAGCCTGTGAGTGCTTTAATATAGCTCCAATGTCAGAAACGTGCTTAGTTTGAGGAGAGAAAGCTAAAATGGACACTTGTTTATAAACAGTTTTTTAGTTGTGAAAACTTCATTTAAAACAACTAAACATCATGTTTAGTAGTTCTCCATATTGAAACATACAGCTGTCAGCCTGTGAGTGCTTATTCTAGCTCCAATGTCAGAAACGTGCTTAGTTTGAGGAGAGAAAGCTAAAATGGACACTTGTTTATAAACAGTTTTTTAGTTGTGAAAACTTCATTTAAAACAACTAAACATCATGTTTAGTAGTTCTCCATATTGAAACATACAGCTGTCAGCCTGTGAGTGCTTTAATATAGCTCCAATGTCAGAAACGTGCTTAGTTTGAGGAGAGAAAGCTAAAATGGACACTTGTTTATAAACAGTTTTTTAGTTGTGAAAACTTCATTTAAAACAACTAAACATCATGTTTAGTAGTTCTCAAGGCTTTCCATATTGAAACATACAGCTATCAGCCTGTGAGTGCTTTAATATAGCTCCAATTTCAGAAACGTGCTTAGTTTGAGGAGAGAAAGCTAAAATGGACACTTGTTTATAAACAGTTTTTTAGTTGTGAAAACTTCATTTAAAACAACTAAACATCATGTTTAGTAGTTCTCAAGGCTTTCCATATTGAAACATACAGCTATCAGCCTGTGAGTGCTTATTCTAGCTCCAATGTCAGAAATGTGCTTAGTTTGAGGAGAGAAAGCTAAAATGGACACTTGTTTATAAACAGTTTTTTTGTTGTGAAAACTTCATTTAAAACAACTAAACATCATGTTTAGTAGTTCTCAAGGCTTTCCATATTGAAACATACAGCTATCAGCCTGTGAGTGCTTATTCTAGCTCCAATGTCAGAAATGTGCTTAGTTTGAGGAGAGAAAGCTAAAATGGACACTTGTTTATAAACAGTTTTTTTGTTGTGAAAACTTCATTTAAAACAACTAAACATCATGTTTAGTAGTTCTCCATATTGAAACATACAGCTGTCAGCCTGTGAGTGCTTATTCTAGCTCCAATGTCAGAAACGTGCTTAGTTTGAGGAGAGAAAGCTAAAATGGACACTTGTTTATAAACAGTTTTTTAGTTGTGAAAACTTCATTTAAAACAACTAAACATCATGTTTAGTAGTTCTCAAGGCTTTCCATATTGAAACATACAGCTGTCAGCCTGTGAGTGCTTTAATATAGCTCCAATGTCAGAAACGTGCTTAGTTTGAGGAGAGAAAGCTAAAATGGACACTTGTTTATAAACAGTTTTTTAGTTGTGAAAACTTCATTTAAAACAACTAAACATCATGTTTAGTAGTTCTCCATATTGAAACATACAGCTGTCAGCCTGTGAGTGCTTATTCTAGCTCCAATGTCAGAAACGTGCTTAGTTTGAGGAGAGAAAGCTAAAATGGACACTTGTTTATAAACAGTTTTTTTGTTGTGAAAACTTCATTTAAAACAACTAAACATCATGTTTAGTAGTTCTCAAGGCGTTCCATATTGAAACATACAGCTATCAGCCTGTGAGTGCTTTAATATAGCTCCAATGTCAGAAACGTGCTTAGTTTGAGGAGAGAAAGCTAAAATGGACACTTGTTTATAAACAGTTTTTTAGTTGTGAAAACTTCATTTAAAACAACTAAACATCATGTTTAGTAGTTCTCCATATTGAAACATACAGCTGTCAGCCTGTGAGTGCTTATTCTAGCTCCAATGTCAGAAACGTGCTTAGTTTGAGGAGAGAAAGCTAAAATGGACACTTGTTTATAAACAGTTTTTTAGTTGTGAAAACTTCATTTAAAACAACTAAACATCATGTTTAGTAGTTCTCAAGGCTTTCCATATTGAAACATACAGCTATCAGCCTGTGAGTGCTTATTCTAGCTCCAATGTCAGAAATGTGCTTAGTTTGAGGAGAGAAAGCTAAAATGGACACTTGTTTATAAACAGTTTTTTTGTTGTGAAAACTTCATTTAAAACAACTAAACATCATGTTTAGTAGTTCTCAAGGCTTTCCATATTGAAACATACAGCTATCAGCCTGTGAGTGCTTATTCTAGCTCCAATGTCAGAAATGTGCTTAGTTTGAGGAGAGAAAGCTAAAATGGACACTTGTTTATAAACAGTTTTTTAGTTGTGAAAACTTCATTTAAAACAACTAAACATCATGTTTAGTAGTTCTCAAGGCTTTCCATATTGAAACATACAGCTATCAGCCTGTGAGTGCTTATTCTAGCTCCAATGTCAGAAACGTGCTTAGTTTGAGGAGAGAAAGCTAAAATGGACACTTGTTTATAAACAGTTTTTTTGTTGTGAAAACTTCATTTAAAACAACTAAACATCATGTTTAGTAGTTCTCAAGGCTTTCCATATTGAAACATACAGCTGTCAGCCTGTGAGTGCTTTAATATAGCTCCAATGTCAGAAACGTGCTTAGTTTGAGGAGAGAAAGCTAAAATGGACACTTGTTTATAAACAGTTTTTTAGTTGTGAAAACTTCATTTAAAACAACTAAACATCATGTTTAGTAGTTCTCAAGGCTTTCCATATTGAAACATACAGCTATCAGCCTGTGAGTGCTTATTCTAGCTCCAATGTCAGAAATGTGCTTAGTTTGAGGAGAGAAAGCTAAAATGGACACTTGTTTATAAACAGTTTTTTTGTTGTGAAAACTTCATTTAAAACAACTAAACATCATGTTTAGTAGTTCTCAAGGCTTTCCATATTGAAACATACAGCTGTCAGCCTGTGAGTGCTTTAATATAGCTCCAATGTCAGAAACGTGCTTAGTTTGAGGAGAGAAAGCTAAAATGGACACTTGTTTATAAACAGTTTTTTAGTTGTGAAAACTTCATTTAAAACAACTAAACATCATGTTTAGTAGTTCTCAAGGCTTTCCATATTGAAACATACAGCTATCAGCCTGTGAGTGCTTATTCTAGCTCCAATGTCAGAAATGTGCTTAGTTTGAGGAGAGAAAGCTAAAATGGACACTTGTTTATAAACAGTTTTTTAGTTGTGAAAACTTCATTTAAAACAACTAAACATCATGTTTAGTAGTTCTCAAGGCTTTCCATATTGAAACATACAGCTATCAGCCTGTGAGTGCTTATTCTAGCTCCAATGTCAGAAATGTGCTTAGTTTGAGGAGAGAAAGCTAAAATGGACACTTGTTTATAAACAGTTTTTTTGTTGTGAAAACTTCATTTAAAACAACTAAACATCATGTTTAGTAGTTCTCAAGGCTTTCCATATTGAAACATACAGCTGTCAGCCTGTGAGTGCTTTAATATAGCTCCAATGTCAGAAACATGCTTAGTTTGAGGAGAGAAAGCTAAAATGGACACTTGTTTATAAACAGTTTTTTAGTTGTGAAAACTTCATTTAAAACAACTAAACATCATGTTTAGTAGTTCTCAAGGCTTTCCATATTGAAACATACAGCTATCAGCCTGTGAGTGCTTATTCTAGCTCCAATGTCAGAAATGTGCTTAGTTTGAGGAGAGAAAGCTAAAATGGACACTTGTTTATAAACAGTTTTTTTGTTGTGAAAACTTCATTTAAAACAACTAAACATCATGTTTAGTAGTTCTCAAGGCTTTCCATATTGAAACATACAGCTATCAGCCTGTGAGTGCTTATTCTAGCTCCAATGTCAGAAATGTGCTTAGTTTGAGGAGAGAAAGCTAAAATGGACACTTGTTTATAAACAGTTTTTTAGTTGTGAAAACTTCATTTAAAACAACTAAACATCATGTTTAGTAGTTCTCAAGGCTTTCCATATTGAAACATACAGCTATCAGCCTGTGAGTGCTTATTCTAGCTCCAATGTCAGAAATGTGCTTAGTTTGAGGAGAGAAAGCTAAAATGGACACTTGTTTATAAACAGTTTTTTAGTTGTGAAAACTTCATTTAAAACAACTAAACATCATGTTTAGTAGTTCTCAAGGCTTTCCATATTGAAACATACAGCTGTCAGCCTGTGAGTGCTTTAATATAGCTCCAATTTCAGAAACGTGCTTAGTTTGAGGAGAGAAAGCTAAAATGGACACTTGTTTATAAACAGTTTTTTAGTTGTGAAAACTTCATTTAAAACAACTAAACATCATGTTTAGTAGTTCTCCATATTGAAACATACAGCTGTCAGCCTGTGAGTGCTTTAATATAGCTCCAATGTCAGAAACGTGCTTAGTTTGAGGAGAGAAAGCTAAAATGGACACTTGTTTATAAACAGTTTTTTAGTTGTGAAAACTTCATTTAAAACAACTAAACATCATGTTTAGTAGTTCTCAAGGCTTTCCATATTGAAACATACAGCTATCAGCCTGTGAGTGCTTTAATATAGCTCCAATTTCAGAAACGTGCTTAGTTTGAGGAGAGAAAGCTAAAATGGACACTTGTTTATAAACAGTTTTTTAGTTGTGAAAACTTCATTTAAAACAACTAAACATCATGTTTAGTAGTTCTCAAGGCTTTCCATATTGAAACATACAGCTATCAGCCTGTGAGTGCTTATTCTAGCTCCAATGTCAGAAATGTGCTTAGTTTGAGGAGAGAAAGCTAAAATGGACACTTGTTTATAAACAGTTTTTTTGTTGTGAAAACTTCATTTAAAACAACTAAACATCATGTTTAGTAGTTCTCAAGGCTTTCCATATTGAAACATACAGCTATCAGCCTGTGAGTGCTTATTCTAGCTCCAATGTCAGAAATGTGCTTAGTTTGAGGAGAGAAAGCTAAAATGGACACTTGTTTATAAACAGTTTTTTTGTTGTGAAAACTTCATTTAAAACAACTAAACATCATGTTTAGTAGTTCTCCATATTGAAACATACAGCTGTCAGCCTGTGAGTGCTTATTCTAGCTCCAATGTCAGAAACGTGCTTAGTTTGAGGAGAGAAAGCTAAAATGGACACTTGTTTATAAACAGTTTTTTAGTTGTGAAAACTTCATTTAAAACAACTAAACATCATGTTTAGTAGTTCTCAAGGCTTTCCATATTGAAACATACAGCTGTCAGCCTGTGAGTGCTTTAATATAGCTCCAATGTCAGAAACGTGCTTAGTTTGAGGAGAGAAAGCTAAAATGGACACTTGTTTATAAACAGTTTTTTAGTTGTGAAAACTTCATTTAAAACAACTAAACATCATGTTTAGTAGTTCTCCATATTGAAACATACAGCTGTCAGCCTGTGAGTGCTTATTCTAGCTCCAATGTCAGAAACGTGCTTAGTTTGAGGAGAGAAAGCTAAAATGGACACTTGTTTATAAACAGTTTTTTAGTTGTGAAAACTTCATTTAAAACAACTAAACATCATGTTTAGTAGTTCTCCATATTGAAACATACAGCTGTCAGCCTGTGAGTGCTTTAATATAGCTCCAATGTCAGAAACGTGCTTAGTTTGAGGAGAGAAAGCTAAAATGGACACTTGTTTATAAACAGTTTTTTTGTTGTGAAAACTTCATTTAAAACAACTAAACATCATGTTTAGTAGTTCTCAAGGCTTTCCATATTGAAACATACAGCTGTCAGCCTGTGAGTGCTTTAATATAGCTCCAATGTCAGAAACGTGCTTAGTTTGAGGAGAGAAAGCTAAAATGGACACTTGTTTATAAACAGTTTTTTTGTTGTGAAAACTTCATTTAAAACAACTAAACATCATGTTTAGTAGTTCTCCATATTGAAACATACAGCTGTCAGCCTGTGAGTGCTTATTCTAGCTCCAATGTCAGAAACGTGCTTAGTTTGAGGAGAGAAAGCTAAAATGGACACTTGTTTATAAACAGTTTTTTTGTTGTGAAAACTTCATTTAAAACAACTAAACATCATGTTTAGTAGTTCTCAAGGCGTTCCATATTGAAACATACAGCTATCAGCCTGTGAGTGCTTTAATATAGCTCCAATGTCAGAAACGTGCTTAGTTTGAGGAGAGAAAGCTAAAATGGACACTTGTTTATAAACAGTTTTTTAGTTGTGAAAACTTCATTTAAAACAACTAAACATCATGTTTAGTAGTTCTCCATATTGAAACATACAGCTGTCAGCCTGTGAGTGCTTATTCTAGCTCCAATGTCAGAAACGTGCTTAGTTTGAGGAGAGAAAGCTAAAATGGACACTTGTTTATAAACAGTTTTTTAGTTGTGAAAACTTCATTTAAAACAACTAAACATCATGTTTAGTAGTTCTCAAGGCTTTCCATATTGAAACATACAGCTATCAGCCTGTGAGTGCTTATTCTAGCTCCAATGTCAGAAATGTGCTTAGTTTGAGGAGAGAAAGCTAAAATGGACACTTGTTTATAAACAGTTTTTTTGTTGTGAAAACTTCATTTAAAACAACTAAACATCATGTTTAGTAGTTCTCCATATTGAAACATACAGCTGTCAGCCTGTGAGTGCTTATTCTAGCTCCAATGTCAGAAACGTGCTTAGTTTGAGGAGAGAAAGCTAAAATGGACACTTGTTTATAAACAGTTTTTTTGTTGTGAAAACTTCATTTAAAACAACTAAACATCATGTTTAGTAGTTCTCCATATTGAAACATACAGCTGTCAGCCTGTGAGTGCTTATTCTAGCTCCAATGTCAGAAACGTGCTTAGTTTGAGGAGAGAAAGCTAAAATGGACACTTGTTTATAAACAGTTTTTTTGTTGTGAAAACTTCATTTAAAACAACTAAACATCATGTTTAGTAGTTCTCAAGGCTTTCCATATTGAAACATACAGCTATCAGCCTGTGAGTGCTTTAATATAGCTCCAATGTCAGAAACGTGCTTAGTTTGAGGAGAGAAAGCTAAAATGGACACTTGTTTATAAACAGTTTTTTAGTTGTGAAAACTTCATTTAAAACAACTAAACATCATGTTTAGTAGTTCTCCATATTGTAACATACAGCTATCAGCCTGTGAGTGCTTTCATATAGCTCCAATGTCAGAAACGTGCTTAGTTTGAGGAGAGAAAGCTAAAATGGACACTTGTTTATAAACAGTTTTTTTAGTTGTGAAAACTTCATTTAAAACAACTAAACATCATGTTTAGTAGTTCTCAAGGCTTTCCATATTGAAACATACAGCTATCAGCCTGTGAGTGCTTATTCTAGCTCCAATGTCAGAAATGTGCTTAGTTTGAGGAGAGAAAGCTAAAATGGACACTTGTTTATAAACAGTTTTTTTGTTGTGAAAACTTCATTTAAAACAACTAAACATCATGTTTAGTAGTTCTCAAGGCTTTCCATATTGAAACATACAGCTATCAGCCTGTGAGTGCTTATTCTAGCTCCAATGTCAGAAATGTGCTTAGTTTGAGGAGAGAAAGCTAAAATGGACACTTGTTTATAAACAGTTTTTTTGTTGTGAAAACTTCATTTAAAACAACTAAACATCATGTTTAGTAGTTCTCAAGGCTTTCCATATTGAAACATACAGCTGTCAGCCTGTGAGTGCTTTAATATAGCTCCAATGTCAGAAACGTGCTTAGTTTGAGGAGAGAAAGCTAAAATGGACACTTGTTTATAAACAGTTTTTTTGTTGTGAAAACTTCATTTAAAACAACTAAACATCATGTTTAGTAGTTCTCAAGGCTTTCCATATTGAAACATACAGCTGTCAGCCTGTGAGTGCTTTAATATAGCTCCAATGTCAGAAACGTGCTTAGTTTGAGGAGAGAAAGCTAAAATGGACACTTGTTTATAAACAGTTTTTTTGTTGTGAAAACTTCATTTAAAACAACTAAACATCATGTTTAGTAGTTCTCAAGGCTTTCCATATTGAAACATACAGCTATCAGCCTGTGAGTGCTTATTCTAGCTCCAATGTCAGAAATGTGCTTAGTTTGAGGAGAGAAAGCTAAAATGGACACTTGTTTATAAACAGTTTTTTAGTTGTGAAAACTTCATTTAAAACAACTAAACATCATGTTTAGTAGTTCTCAAGGCTTTCCATATTGAAACATACAGCTATCAGCCTGTGAGTGCTTATTCTAGCTCCAATGTCAGAAATGTGCTTAGTTTGAGGAGAGAAAGCTAAAATGGACACTTGTTTATAAACAGTTTTTTTGTTGTGAAAACTTCATTTAAAACAACTAAACATCATGTTTAGTAGTTCTCAAGGCTTTCCATATTGAAACATACAGCTGTCAGCCTGTGAGTGCTTTAATATAGCTCCAATGTCAGAAACGTGCTTAGTTTGAGGAGAGAAAGCTAAAATGGACACTTGTTTATAAACAGTTTTTTAGTTGTGAAAACTTCATTTAAAACAACTAAACATCATGTTTAGTAGTTCTCAAGGCTTTCCATATTGAAACATACAGCTATCAGCCTGTGAGTGCTTATTCTAGCTCCAATGTCAGAAATGTGCTTAGTTTGAGGAGAGAAAGCTAAAATGGACACTTGTTTATAAACAGTTTTTTTGTTGTGAAAACTTCATTTAAAACAACTAAACATCATGTTTAGTAGTTCTCAAGGCTTTCCATATTGAAACATACAGCTATCAGCCTGTGAGTGCTTATTCTAGCTCCAATGTCAGAAATGTGCTTAGTTTGAGGAGAGAAAGCTAAAATGGACACTTGTTTATAAACAGTTTTTTAGTTGTGAAAACTTCATTTAAAACAACTAAACATCATGTTTAGTAGTTCTCAAGGCTTTCCATATTGAAACATACAGCTATCAGCCTGTGAGTGCTTATTCTAGCTCCAATGTCAGAAATGTGCTTAGTTTGAGGAGAGAAAGCTAAAATGGACACTTGTTTATAAACAGTTTTTTTGTTGTGAAAACTTCATTTAAAACAACTAAACATCATGTTTAGTAGTTCTCAAGGCTTTCCATATTGAAACATACAGCTGTCAGCCTGTGAGTGCTTTAATATAGCTCCAATGTCAGAAACGTGCTTAGTTTGAGGAGAGAAAGCTAAAATGGACACTTGTTTATAAACAGTTTTTTAGTTGTGAAAACTTCATTTAAAACAACTAAACATCATGTTTAGTAGTTCTCAAGGCTTTCCATATTGAAACATACAGCTATCAGCCTGTGAGTGCTTATTCTAGCTCCAATGTCAGAAATGTGCTTAGTTTGAGGAGAGAAAGCTAAAATGGACACTTGTTTATAAACAGTTTTTTAGTTGTGAAAACTTCATTTAAAACAACTAAACATCATGTTTAGTAGTTCTCAAGGCTTTCCATATTGAAACATACAGCTGTCAGCCTGTGAGTGCTTTAATATAGCTCCAATGTCAGAAACGTGCTTAGTTTGAGGAGAGAAAGCTAAAATGGACACTTGTTTATAAACAGTTTTTTAGTTGTGAAAACTTCATTTAAAACAACTAAACATCATGTTTAGTAGTTCTCCATATTGAAACATACAGCTGTCAGCCTGTGAGTGCTTATTCTAGCTCCAATGTCAGAAACGTGCTTAGTTTGAGGAGAGAAAGCTAAAATGGACACTTGTTTATAAACAGTTTTTTAGTTGTGAAAACTTCATTTAAAACAACTAAACATCATGTTTAGTAGTTCTCCATATTGAAACATACAGCTGTCAGCCTGTGAGTGCTTATTCTAGCTCCAATGTCAGAAACGTGCTTAGTTTGAGGAGAGAAAGCTAAAATGGACACTTGTTTATAAACAGTTTTTTTGTTGTGAAAACTTCATTTAAAACAACTAAACATCATGTTTAGTAGTTCTCAAGGCGTTCCATATTGAAACATACAGCTATCAGCCTGTGAGTGCTTTAATATAGCTCCAATGTCAGAAACGTGCTTAGTTTGAGGAGAGAAAGCTAAAATGGACACTTGTTTATAAACAGTTTTTTAGTTGTGAAAACTTCATTTAAAACAACTAAACATCATGTTTAGTAGTTCTCCATATTGAAACATACAGCTGTCAGCCTGTGAGTGCTTATTCTAGCTCCAATGTCAGAAACGTGCTTAGTTTGAGGAGAGAAAGCTAAAATGGACACTTGTTTATAAACAGTTTTTTAGTTGTGAAAACTTCATTTAAAACAACTAAACATCATGTTTAGTAGTTCTCAAGGCTTTCCATATTGAAACATACAGCTATCAGCCTGTGAGTGCTTATTCTAGCTCCAATGTCAGAAATGTGCTTAGTTTGAGGAGAGAAAGCTAAAATGGACACTTGTTTATAAACAGTTTTTTTGTTGTGAAAACTTCATTTAAAACAACTAAACATCATGTTTAGTAGTTCTCCATATTGAAACATACAGCTGTCAGCCTGTGAGTGCTTTAATATAGCTCCAATGTCAGAAACGTGCTTAGTTTGAGGAGAGAAAGCTAAAATGGACACTTGTTTATAAACAGTTTTTTTGTTGTGAAAACTTCATTTAAAACAACTAAACATCATGTTTAGTAGTTCTCAAGGCTTTCCATATTGAAACATACAGCTGTCAGCCTGTGAGTGCTTTAATATAGCTCCAATGTCAGAAACGTGCTTAGTTTGAGGAGAGAAAGCTAAAATGGACACTTGTTTATAAACAGTTTTTTTGTTGTGAAAACTTCATTTAAAACAACTAAACATCATGTTTAGTAGTTCTCCATATTGAAACATACAGCTGTCAGCCTGTGAGTGCTTATTCTAGCTCCAATGTCAGAAACGTGCTTAGTTTGAGGAGAGAAAGCTAAAATGGACACTTGTTTATAAACAGTTTTTTTGTTGTGAAAACTTCATTTAAAACAACTAAACATCATGTTTAGTAGTTCTCAAGGCGTTCCATATTGAAACATACAGCTATCAGCCTGTGAGTGCTTTAATATAGCTCCAATGTCAGAAACGTGCTTAGTTTGAGGAGAGAAAGCTAAAATGGACACTTGTTTATAAACAGTTTTTTAGTTGTGAAAACTTCATTTAAAACAACTAAACATCATGTTTAGTAGTTCTCCATATTGAAACATACAGCTGTCAGCCTGTGAGTGCTTATTCTAGCTCCAATGTCAGAAACGTGCTTAGTTTGAGGAGAGAAAGCTAAAATGGACACTTGTTTATAAACAGTTTTTTAGTTGTGAAAACTTCATTTAAAACAACTAAACATCATGTTTAGTAGTTCTCAAGGCTTTCCATATTGAAACATACAGCTATCAGCCTGTGAGTGCTTATTCTAGCTCCAATGTCAGAAATGTGCTTAGTTTGAGGAGAGAAAGCTAAAATGGACACTTGTTTATAAACAGTTTTTTTGTTGTGAAAACTTCATTTAAAACAACTAAACATCATGTTTAGTAGTTCTCCATATTGAAACATACAGCTGTCAGCCTGTGAGTGCTTATTCTAGCTCCAATGTCAGAAACGTGCTTAGTTTGAGGAGAGAAAGCTAAAATGGACACTTGTTTATAAACAGTTTTTTTGTTGTGAAAACTTCATTTAAAACAACTAAACATCATGTTTAGTAGTTCTCCATATTGAAACATACAGCTGTCAGCCTGTGAGTGCTTATTCTAGCTCCAATGTCAGAAACGTGCTTAGTTTGAGGAGAGAAAGCTAAAATGGACACTTGTTTATAAACAGTTTTTTTGTTGTGAAAACTTCATTTAAAACAACTAAACATCATGTTTAGTAGTTCTCAAGGCTTTCCATATTGAAACATACAGCTATCAGCCTGTGAGTGCTTTAATATAGCTCCAATGTCAGAAACGTGCTTAGTTTGAGGAGAGAAAGCTAAAATGGACACTTGTTTATAAACAGTTTTTTAGTTGTGAAAACTTCATTTAAAACAACTAAACATCATGTTTAGTAGTTCTCCATATTGTAACATACAGCTATCAGCCTGTGAGTGCTTTCATATAGCTCCAATGTCAGAAACGTGCTTAGTTTGAGGAGAGAAAGCTAAAATGGACACTTGTTTATAAACAGTTTTTTTAGTTGTGAAAACTTCATTTAAAACAACTAAACATCATGTTTAGTAGTTCTCAAGGCTTTCCATATTGAAACATACAGCTATCAGCCTGTGAGTGCTTATTCTAGCTCCAATGTCAGAAATGTGCTTAGTTTGAGGAGAGAAAGCTAAAATGGACACTTGTTTATAAACAGTTTTTTTGTTGTGAAAACTTCATTTAAAACAACTAAACATCATGTTTAGTAGTTCTCAAGGCTTTCCATATTGAAACATACAGCTATCAGCCTGTGAGTGCTTATTCTAGCTCCAATGTCAGAAATGTGCTTAGTTTGAGGAGAGAAAGCTAAAATGGACACTTGTTTATAAACAGTTTTTTTGTTGTGAAAACTTCATTTAAAACAACTAAACATCATGTTTAGTAGTTCTCAAGGCTTTCCATATTGAAACATACAGCTGTCAGCCTGTGAGTGCTTTAATATAGCTCCAATGTCAGAAACGTGCTTAGTTTGAGGAGAGAAAGCTAAAATGGACACTTGTTTATAAACAGTTTTTTTGTTGTGAAAACTTCATTTAAAACAACTAAACATCATGTTTAGTAGTTCTCAAGGCTTTCCATATTGAAACATACAGCTGTCAGCCTGTGAGTGCTTTAATATAGCTCCAATGTCAGAAACGTGCTTAGTTTGAGGAGAGAAAGCTAAAATGGACACTTGTTTATAAACAGTTTTTTTGTTGTGAAAACTTCATTTAAAACAACTAAACATCATGTTTAGTAGTTCTCAAGGCTTTCCATATTGAAACATACAGCTATCAGCCTGTGAGTGCTTATTCTAGCTCCAATGTCAGAAATGTGCTTAGTTTGAGGAGAGAAAGCTAAAATGGACACTTGTTTATAAACAGTTTTTTAGTTGTGAAAACTTCATTTAAAACAACTAAACATCATGTTTAGTAGTTCTCAAGGCTTTCCATATTGAAACATACAGCTATCAGCCTGTGAGTGCTTATTCTAGCTCCAATGTCAGAAATGTGCTTAGTTTGAGGAGAGAAAGCTAAAATGGACACTTGTTTATAAACAGTTTTTTTGTTGTGAAAACTTCATTTAAAACAACTAAACATCATGTTTAGTAGTTCTCAAGGCTTTCCATATTGAAACATACAGCTGTCAGCCTGTGAGTGCTTTAATATAGCTCCAATGTCAGAAACGTGCTTAGTTTGAGGAGAGAAAGCTAAAATGGACACTTGTTTATAAACAGTTTTTTAGTTGTGAAAACTTCATTTAAAACAACTAAACATCATGTTTAGTAGTTCTCAAGGCTTTCCATATTGAAACATACAGCTATCAGCCTGTGAGTGCTTATTCTAGCTCCAATGTCAGAAATGTGCTTAGTTTGAGGAGAGAAAGCTAAAATGGACACTTGTTTATAAACAGTTTTTTTGTTGTGAAAACTTCATTTAAAACAACTAAACATCATGTTTAGTAGTTCTCAAGGCTTTCCATATTGAAACATACAGCTATCAGCCTGTGAGTGCTTATTCTAGCTCCAATGTCAGAAATGTGCTTAGTTTGAGGAGAGAAAGCTAAAATGGACACTTGTTTATAAACAGTTTTTTAGTTGTGAAAACTTCATTTAAAACAACTAAACATCATGTTTAGTAGTTCTCAAGGCTTTCCATATTGAAACATACAGCTATCAGCCTGTGAGTGCTTATTCTAGCTCCAATGTCAGAAATGTGCTTAGTTTGAGGAGAGAAAGCTAAAATGGACACTTGTTTATAAACAGTTTTTTTGTTGTGAAAACTTCATTTAAAACAACTAAACATCATGTTTAGTAGTTCTCAAGGCTTTCCATATTGAAACATACAGCTGTCAGCCTGTGAGTGCTTTAATATAGCTCCAATGTCAGAAACGTGCTTAGTTTGAGGAGAGAAAGCTAAAATGGACACTTGTTTATAAACAGTTTTTTAGTTGTGAAAACTTCATTTAAAACAACTAAACATCATGTTTAGTAGTTCTCAAGGCTTTCCATATTGAAACATACAGCTATCAGCCTGTGAGTGCTTATTCTAGCTCCAATGTCAGAAATGTGCTTAGTTTGAGGAGAGAAAGCTAAAATGGACACTTGTTTATAAACAGTTTTTTAGTTGTGAAAACTTCATTTAAAACAACTAAACATCATGTTTAGTAGTTCTCAAGGCTTTCCATATTGAAACATACAGCTGTCAGCCTGTGAGTGCTTTAATATAGCTCCAATGTCAGAAACGTGCTTAGTTTGAGGAGAGAAAGCTAAAATGGACACTTGTTTATAAACAGTTTTTTAGTTGTGAAAACTTCATTTAAAACAACTAAACATCATGTTTAGTAGTTCTCCATATTGAAACATACAGCTGTCAGCCTGTGAGTGCTTATTCTAGCTCCAATGTCAGAAACGTGCTTAGTTTGAGGAGAGAAAGCTAAAATGGACACTTGTTTATAAACAGTTTTTTAGTTGTGAAAACTTCATTTAAAACAACTAAACATCATGTTTAGTAGTTCTCCATATTGAAACATACAGCTGTCAGCCTGTGAGTGCTTATTCTAGCTCCAATGTCAGAAACGTGCTTAGTTTGAGGAGAGAAAGCTAAAATGGACACTTGTTTATAAACAGTTTTTTTGTTGTGAAAACTTCATTTAAAACAACTAAACATCATGTTTAGTAGTTCTCAAGGCGTTCCATATTGAAACATACAGCTATCAGCCTGTGAGTGCTTTAATATAGCTCCAATGTCAGAAACGTGCTTAGTTTGAGGAGAGAAAGCTAAAATGGACACTTGTTTATAAACAGTTTTTTAGTTGTGAAAACTTCATTTAAAACAACTAAACATCATGTTTAGTAGTTCTCCATATTGAAACATACAGCTGTCAGCCTGTGAGTGCTTATTCTAGCTCCAATGTCAGAAACGTGCTTAGTTTGAGGAGAGAAAGCTAAAATGGACACTTGTTTATAAACAGTTTTTTAGTTGTGAAAACTTCATTTAAAACAACTAAACATCATGTTTAGTAGTTCTCAAGGCTTTCCATATTGAAACATACAGCTATCAGCCTGTGAGTGCTTATTCTAGCTCCAATGTCAGAAATGTGCTTAGTTTGAGGAGAGAAAGCTAAAATGGACACTTGTTTATAAACAGTTTTTTTGTTGTGAAAACTTCATTTAAAACAACTAAACATCATGTTTAGTAGTTCTCCATATTGAAACATACAGCTGTCAGCCTGTGAGTGCTTTAATATAGCTCCAATGTCAGAAACGTGCTTAGTTTGAGGAGAGAAAGCTAAAATGGACACTTGTTTATAAACAGTTTTTTTGTTGTGAAAACTTCATTTAAAACAACTAAACATCATGTTTAGTAGTTCTCAAGGCTTTCCATATTGAAACATACAGCTGTCAGCCTGTGAGTGCTTTAATATAGCTCCAATGTCAGAAACGTGCTTAGTTTGAGGAGAGAAAGCTAAAATGGACACTTGTTTATAAACAGTTTTTTTGTTGTGAAAACTTCATTTAAAACAACTAAACATCATGTTTAGTAGTTCTCCATATTGAAACATACAGCTGTCAGCCTGTGAGTGCTTATTCTAGCTCCAATGTCAGAAACGTGCTTAGTTTGAGGAGAGAAAGCTAAAATGGACACTTGTTTATAAACAGTTTTTTTGTTGTGAAAACTTCATTTAAAACAACTAAACATCATGTTTAGTAGTTCTCAAGGCGTTCCATATTGAAACATACAGCTATCAGCCTGTGAGTGCTTTAATATAGCTCCAATGTCAGAAACGTGCTTAGTTTGAGGAGAGAAAGCTAAAATGGACACTTGTTTATAAACAGTTTTTTAGTTGTGAAAACTTCATTTAAAACAACTAAACATCATGTTTAGTAGTTCTCCATATTGAAACATACAGCTGTCAGCCTGTGAGTGCTTATTCTAGCTCCAATGTCAGAAACGTGCTTAGTTTGAGGAGAGAAAGCTAAAATGGACACTTGTTTATAAACAGTTTTTTAGTTGTGAAAACTTCATTTAAAACAACTAAACATCATGTTTAGTAGTTCTCAAGGCTTTCCATATTGAAACATACAGCTATCAGCCTGTGAGTGCTTATTCTAGCTCCAATGTCAGAAATGTGCTTAGTTTGAGGAGAGAAAGCTAAAATGGACACTTGTTTATAAACAGTTTTTTTGTTGTGAAAACTTCATTTAAAACAACTAAACATCATGTTTAGTAGTTCTCCATATTGAAACATACAGCTGTCAGCCTGTGAGTGCTTATTCTAGCTCCAATGTCAGAAACGTGCTTAGTTTGAGGAGAGAAAGCTAAAATGGACACTTGTTTATAAACAGTTTTTTTGTTGTGAAAACTTCATTTAAAACAACTAAACATCATGTTTAGTAGTTCTCCATATTGAAACATACAGCTGTCAGCCTGTGAGTGCTTATTCTAGCTCCAATGTCAGAAACGTGCTTAGTTTGAGGAGAGAAAGCTAAAATGGACACTTGTTTATAAACAGTTTTTTTGTTGTGAAAACTTCATTTAAAACAACTAAACATCATGTTTAGTAGTTCTCAAGGCTTTCCATATTGAAACATACAGCTATCAGCCTGTGAGTGCTTTAATATAGCTCCAATGTCAGAAACGTGCTTAGTTTGAGGAGAGAAAGCTAAAATGGACACTTGTTTATAAACAGTTTTTTAGTTGTGAAAACTTCATTTAAAACAACTAAACATCATGTTTAGTAGTTCTCCATATTGTAACATACAGCTATCAGCCTGTGAGTGCTTTCATATAGCTCCAATGTCAGAAACGTGCTTAGTTTGAGGAGAGAAAGCTAAAATGGACACTTGTTTATAAACAGTTTTTTTAGTTGTGAAAACTTCATTTAAAACAACTAAACATCATGTTTAGTAGTTCTCAAGGCTTTCCATATTGAAACATACAGCTATCAGCCTGTGAGTGCTTATTCTAGCTCCAATGTCAGAAATGTGCTTAGTTTGAGGAGAGAAAGCTAAAATGGACACTTGTTTATAAACAGTTTTTTTGTTGTGAAAACTTCATTTAAAACAACTAAACATCATGTTTAGTAGTTCTCAAGGCTTTCCATATTGAAACATACAGCTATCAGCCTGTGAGTGCTTATTCTAGCTCCAATGTCAGAAATGTGCTTAGTTTGAGGAGAGAAAGCTAAAATGGACACTTGTTTATAAACAGTTTTTTTGTTGTGAAAACTTCATTTAAAACAACTAAACATCATGTTTAGTAGTTCTCAAGGCTTTCCATATTGAAACATACAGCTGTCAGCCTGTGAGTGCTTTAATATAGCTCCAATGTCAGAAACGTGCTTAGTTTGAGGAGAGAAAGCTAAAATGGACACTTGTTTATAAACAGTTTTTTTGTTGTGAAAACTTCATTTAAAACAACTAAACATCATGTTTAGTAGTTCTCAAGGCTTTCCATATTGAAACATACAGCTGTCAGCCTGTGAGTGCTTTAATATAGCTCCAATGTCAGAAACGTGCTTAGTTTGAGGAGAGAAAGCTAAAATGGACACTTGTTTATAAACAGTTTTTTTGTTGTGAAAACTTCATTTAAAACAACTAAACATCATGTTTAGTAGTTCTCAAGGCTTTCCATATTGAAACATACAGCTATCAGCCTGTGAGTGCTTATTCTAGCTCCAATGTCAGAAATGTGCTTAGTTTGAGGAGAGAAAGCTAAAATGGACACTTGTTTATAAACAGTTTTTTAGTTGTGAAAACTTCATTTAAAACAACTAAACATCATGTTTAGTAGTTCTCAAGGCTTTCCATATTGAAACATACAGCTATCAGCCTGTGAGTGCTTATTCTAGCTCCAATGTCAGAAATGTGCTTAGTTTGAGGAGAGAAAGCTAAAATGGACACTTGTTTATAAACAGTTTTTTTGTTGTGAAAACTTCATTTAAAACAACTAAACATCATGTTTAGTAGTTCTCAAGGCTTTCCATATTGAAACATACAGCTGTCAGCCTGTGAGTGCTTTAATATAGCTCCAATGTCAGAAACGTGCTTAGTTTGAGGAGAGAAAGCTAAAATGGACACTTGTTTATAAACAGTTTTTTAGTTGTGAAAACTTCATTTAAAACAACTAAACATCATGTTTAGTAGTTCTCAAGGCTTTCCATATTGAAACATACAGCTATCAGCCTGTGAGTGCTTATTCTAGCTCCAATGTCAGAAATGTGCTTAGTTTGAGGAGAGAAAGCTAAAATGGACACTTGTTTATAAACAGTTTTTTTGTTGTGAAAACTTCATTTAAAACAACTAAACATCATGTTTAGAAGTTCTCAAGGCTTTCCATATTGAAACATACAGCTATCAGCCTGTGAGTGCTTATTCTAGCTCCAATGTCAGAAATGTGCTTAGTTTGAGGAGAGAAAGCTAAAATGGACACTTGTTTATAAACAGTTTTTTAGTTGTGAAAACTTCATTTAAAACAACTAAACATCATGTTTAGTAGTTCTCAAGGCTTTCCATATTGAAACATACAGCTATCAGCCTGTGAGTGCTTATTCTAGCTCCAATGTCAGAAATGTGCTTAGTTTGAGGAGAGAAAGCTAAAATGGACACTTGTTTATAAACAGTTTTTTTGTTGTGAAAACTTCATTTAAAACAACTAAACATCATGTTTAGTAGTTCTCAAGGCTTTCCATATTGAAACATACAGCTGTCAGCCTGTGAGTGCTTTAATATAGCTCCAATGTCAGAAACGTGCTTAGTTTGAGGAGAGAAAGCTAAAATGGACACTTGTTTATAAACAGTTTTTTAGTTGTGAAAACTTCATTTAAAACAACTAAACATCATGTTTAGTAGTTCTCAAGGCTTTCCATATTGAAACATACAGCTATCAGCCTGTGAGTGCTTATTCTAGCTCCAATGTCAGAAATGTGCTTAGTTTGAGGAGAGAAAGCTAAAATGGACACTTGTTTATAAACAGTTTTTTAGTTGTGAAAACTTCATTTAAAACAACTAAACATCATGTTTAGTAGTTCTCAAGGCTTTCCATATTGAAACATACAGCTGTCAGCCTGTGAGTGCTTTAATATAGCTCCAATGTCAGAAACGTGCTTAGTTTGAGGAGAGAAAGCTAAAATGGACACTTGTTTATAAACAGTTTTTTAGTTGTGAAAACTTCATTTAAAACAACTAAACATCATGTTTAGTAGTTCTCCATATTGAAACATACAGCTGTCAGCCTGTGAGTGCTTATTCTAGCTCCAATGTCAGAAACGTGCTTAGTTTGAGGAGAGAAAGCTAAAATGGACACTTGTTTATAAACAGTTTTTTAGTTGTGAAAACTTCATTTAAAACAACTAAACATCATGTTTAGTAGTTCTCCATATTGAAACATACAGCTGTCAGCCTGTGAGTGCTTATTCTAGCTCCAATGTCAGAAACGTGCTTAGTTTGAGGAGAGAAAGCTAAAATGGACACTTGTTTATAAACAGTTTTTTTGTTGTGAAAACTTCATTTAAAACAACTAAACATCATGTTTAGTAGTTCTCAAGGCGTTCCATATTGAAACATACAGCTATCAGCCTGTGAGTGCTTTAATATAGCTCCAATGTCAGAAACGTGCTTAGTTTGAGGAGAGAAAGCTAAAATGGACACTTGTTTATAAACAGTTTTTTAGTTGTGAAAACTTCATTTAAAACAACTAAACATCATGTTTAGTAGTTCTCCATATTGAAACATACAGCTGTCAGCCTGTGAGTGCTTATTCTAGCTCCAATGTCAGAAACGTGCTTAGTTTGAGGAGAGAAAGCTAAAATGGACACTTGTTTATAAACAGTTTTTTAGTTGTGAAAACTTCATTTAAAACAACTAAACATCATGTTTAGTAGTTCTCAAGGCTTTCCATATTGAAACATACAGCTATCAGCCTGTGAGTGCTTATTCTAGCTCCAATGTCAGAAATGTGCTTAGTTTGAGGAGAGAAAGCTAAAATGGACACTTGTTTATAAACAGTTTTTTTGTTGTGAAAACTTCATTTAAAACAACTAAACATCATGTTTAGTAGTTCTCCATATTGAAACATACAGCTGTCAGCCTGTGAGTGCTTATTCTAGCTCCAATGTCAGAAACGTGCTTAGTTTGAGGAGAGAAAGCTAAAATGGACACTTGTTTATAAACAGTTTTTTTGTTGTGAAAACTTCATTTAAAACAACTAAACATCATGTTTAGTAGTTCTCAAGGCTTTCCATATTGAAACATACAGCTATCAGCCTGTGAGTGCTTTAATATAGCTCCAATGTCAGAAACGTGCTTAGTTTGAGGAGAGAAAGCTAAAATGGACACTTGTTTATAAACAGTTTTTTAGTTGTGAAAACTTCATTTAAAACAACTAAACATCATGTTTAGTAGTTCTCCATATTGTAACATACAGCTATCAGCCTGTGAGTGCTTTCATATAGCTCCAATGTCAGAAACGTGCTTAGTTTGAGGAGAGAAAGCTAAAATGGACACTTGTTTATAAACAGTTTTTTTAGTTGTGAAAACTTCATTTAAAACAACTAAACATCATGTTTAGTAGTTCTCAAGGCTTTCCATATTGAAACATACAGCTATCAGCCTGTGAGTGCTTATTCTAGCTCCAATGTCAGAAATGTGCTTAGTTTGAGGAGAGAAAGCTAAAATGGACACTTGTTTATAAACAGTTTTTTTGTTGTGAAAACTTCATTTAAAACAACTAAACATCATGTTTAGTAGTTCTCAAGGCTTTCCATATTGAAACATACAGCTATCAGCCTGTGAGTGCTTATTCTAGCTCCAATGTCAGAAATGTGCTTAGTTTGAGGAGAGAAAGCTAAAATGGACACTTGTTTATAAACAGTTTTTTTGTTGTGAAAACTTCATTTAAAACAACTAAACATCATGTTTAGTAGTTCTCAAGGCTTTCCATATTGAAACATACAGCTGTCAGCCTGTGAGTGCTTTAATATAGCTCCAATGTCAGAAACGTGCTTAGTTTGAGGAGAGAAAGCTAAAATGGACACTTGTTTATAAACAGTTTTTTAGTTGTGAAAACTTCATTTAAAACAACTAAACATCATGTTTAGTAGTTCTCAAGGCTTTCCATATTGAAACATACAGCTGTCAGCCTGTGAGTGCTTTAATATAGCTCCAATGTCAGAAACGTGCTTAGTTTGAGGAGAGAAAGCTAAAATGGACACTTGTTTATAAACAGTTTTTTAGTTGTGAAAACTTCATTTAAAACAACTAAACATCATGTTTAGTAGTTCTCAAGGCTTTCCATATTGAAACATACAGCTATCAGCCTGTGAGTGCTTATTCTAGCTCCAATGTCAGAAATGTGCTTAGTTTGAGGAGAGAAAGCTAAAATGGACACTTGTTTATAAACAGTTTTTTAGTTGTGAAAACTTCATTTAAAACAACTAAACATCATGTTTAGTAGTTCTCAAGGCTTTCCATATTGAAACATACAGCTGTCAGCCTGTGAGTGCTTTAATATAGCTCCAATGTCAGAAACGTGCTTAGTTTGAGGAGAGAAAGCTAAAATGGACACTTGTTTATAAACAGTTTTTTTGTTGTGAAAACTTCATTTAAAACAACTAAACATCATGTTTAGTAGTTCTCAAGGCTTTCCATATTGAAACATACAGCTGTCAGCCTGTGAGTGCTTTAATATAGCTCCAATGTCAGAAACGTGCTTAGTTTGAGGAGAGAAAGCTAAAATGGACACTTGTTTATAAACAGTTTTTTAGTTGTGAAAACTTCATTTAAAACAACTAAACATCATGTTTAGTAGTTCTCAAGGCTTTCCATATTGAAACATACAGCTATCAGCCTGTGAGTGCTTATTCTAGCTCCAATGTCAGAAATGTGCTTAGTTTGAGGAGAGAAAGCTAAAATGGACACTTGTTTATAAACAGTTTTTTTGTTGTGAAAACTTCATTTAAAACAACTAAACATCATGTTTAGTAGTTCTCAAGGCTTTCCATATTGAAACATACAGCTATCAGCCTGTGAGTGCTTATTCTAGCTCCAATGTCAGAAATGTGCTTAGTTTGAGGAGAGAAAGCTAAAATGGACACTTGTTTATAAACAGTTTTTTTGTTGTGAAAACTTCATTTAAAACAACTAAACATCATGTTTAGTAGTTCTCCATATTGAAACATACAGCTGTCAGCCTGTGAGTGCTTATTCTAGCTCCAATGTCAGAAACGTGCTTAGTTTGAGGAGAGAAAGCTAAAATGGACACTTGTTTATAAACAGTTTTTTTGTTGTGAAAACTTCATTTAAAACAACTAAACATCATGTTTAGTAGTTCTCAAGGCTTTCCATATTGAAACATACAGCTATCAGCCTGTGAGTGCTTTAATATAGCTCCAATGTCAGAAACGTGCTTAGTTTGAGGAGAGAAAGCTAAAATGGACACTTGTTTATAAACAGTTTTTTAGTTGTGAAAACTTCATTTAAAACAACTAAACATCATGTTTAGTAGTTCTCAAGGCTTTCCATATTGAAACATACAGCTATCAGCCTGTGAGTGCTTATTCTAGCTCCAATGTCAGAAATGTGCTTAGTTTGAGGAGAGAAAGCTAAAATGGACACTTGTTTATAAACAGTTTTTTTGTTGTGAAAACTTCATTTAAAACAACTAAACATCATGTTTAGTAGTTCTCCATATTGAAACATACAGCTGTCAGCCTGTGAGTGCTTATTCTAGCTCCAATGTCAGAAACGTGCTTAGTTTGAGGAGAGAAAGCTAAAATGGACACTTGTTTATAAACAGTTTTTTAGTTGTGAAAACTTCATTTAAAACAACTAAACATCATGTTTAGTAGTTCTCCATATTGAAACATACAGTTGTCAGCCTGTGAGTGCTTATTCTAGCTCCAATGTCAGAAACGTGCTTAGTTTGAGGAGAGAAAGCTAAAATGGACACTTGTTTATAAACAGTTTTTTTGTTGTGAAAACTTCATTTAAAACAACTAAACATCATGTTTAGTAGTTCTCAAGGCTTTCCATATTGAAACATACAGCTATCAGCCTGTGAGTGCTTTAATATAGCTCCAATGTCAGAAACGTGCTTAGTTTGAGGAGAGAAAGCTAAAATGGACACTTGTTTATAAACAGTTTTTTAGTTGTGAAAACTTCATTTAAAACAACTAAACATCATGTTTAGTAGTTCTCCATATTGTAACATACAGCTATCAGCCTGTGAGTGCCTTCATATAGCTCCAATGTCAGAAACGTGCTTAGTTTGAGGAGAGAAAGCTAAAATGGACACTTGTTTATAAACAGTTTTTTTAGTTGTGAAAACTTCATTTAAAACAACTAAACATCATGTTTAGTAGTTCTCAAGGCTTTCCATATTGAAACATACAGCTATCAGCCTGTGAGTGCTTATTCTAGCTCCAATGTCAGAAATGTGCTTAGTTTGAGGAGAGAAAGCTAAAATGGACACTTGTTTATAAACAGTTTTTTTGTTGTGAAAACTTCATTTAAAACAACTAAACATCATGTTTAGTAGTTCTCAAGGCTTTCCATATTGAAACATACAGCTATCAGCCTGTGAGTGCTTATTCTAGCTCCAATGTCAGAAATGTGCTTAGTTTGAGGAGAGAAAGCTAAAATGGACACTTGTTTATAAACAGTTTTTTTGTTGTGAAAACTTCATTTAAAACAACTAAACATCATGTTTAGTAGTTCTCAAGGCTTTCCATATTGAAACATACAGCTGTCAGCCTGTGAGTGCTTTAATATAGCTCCAATGTCAGAAACGTGCTTAGTTTGAGGAGAGAAAGCTAAAATGGACACTTGTTTATAAACAGTTTTTTAGTTGTGAAAACTTCATTTAAAACAACTAAACATCATGTTTAGTAGTTCTCAAGGCTTTCCATATTGAAACATACAGCTGTCAGCCTGTGAGTGCTTTAATATAGCTCCAATGTCAGAAACGTGCTTAGTTTGAGGAGAGAAAGCTAAAATGGACACTTGTTTATAAACAGTTTTTTAGTTGTGAAAACTTCATTTAAAACAACTAAACATCATGTTTAGTAGTTCTCCATATTGAAACATACAGCTGTCAGCCTGTGAGTGCTTATTCTAGCTCCAATGTCAGAAACGTGCTTAGTTTGAGGAGAGAAAGCTAAAATGGACACTTGTTTATAAACAGTTTTTTAGTTGTGAAAACTTCATTTAAAACAACTAAACATCATGTTTAGTAGTTCTCCATATTGAAACATACAGCTGTCAGCCTGTGAGTGCTTATTCTAGCTCCAATGTCAGAAACGTGCTTAGTTTGAGGAGAGAAAGCTAAAATGGACACTTGTTTATAAACAGTTTTTTTGTTGTGAAAACTTCATTTAAAACAACTAAACATCATGTTTAGTAGTTCTCAAGGCGTTCCATATTGAAACATACAGCTATCAGCCTGTGAGTGCTTTAATATAGCTCCAATGTCAGAAACGTGCTTAGTTTGAGGAGAGAAAGCTAAAATGGACACTTGTTTATAAACAGTTTTTTAGTTGTGAAAACTTCATTTAAAACAACTAAACATCATGTTTAGTAGTTCTCCATATTGAAACATACAGCTGTCAGCCTGTGAGTGCTTATTCTAGCTCCAATGTCAGAAACGTGCTTAGTTTGAGGAGAGAAAGCTAAAATGGACACTTGTTTATAAACAGTTTTTTAGTTGTGAAAACTTCATTTAAAACAACTAAACATCATGTTTAGTAGTTCTCAAGGCTTTCCATATTGAAACATACAGCTATCAGCCTGTGAGTGCTTATTCTAGCTCCAATGTCAGAAATGTGCTTAGTTTGAGGAGAGAAAGCTAAAATGGACACTTGTTTATAAACAGTTTTTTTGTTGTGAAAACTTCATTTAAAACAACTAAACATCATGTTTAGTAGTTCTCCATATTGAAACATACAGCTGTCAGCCTGTGAGTGCTTATTCTAGCTCCAATGTCAGAAACGTGCTTAGTTTGAGGAGAGAAAGCTAAAATGGACACTTGTTTATAAACAGTTTTTTTGTTGTGAAAACTTCATTTAAAACAACTAAACATCATGTTTAGTAGTTCTCAAGGCTTTCCATATTGAAACATACAGCTATCAGCCTGTGAGTGCTTTAATATAGCTCCAATGTCAGAAACGTGCTTAGTTTGAGGAGAGAAAGCTAAAATGGACACTTGTTTATAAACAGTTTTTTAGTTGTGAAAACTTCATTTAAAACAACTAAACATCATGTTTAGTAGTTCTCCATATTGTAACATACAGCTATCAGCCTGTGAGTGCTTTCATATAGCTCCAATGTCAGAAACGTGCTTAGTTTGAGGAGAGAAAGCTAAAATGGACACTTGTTTATAAACAGTTTTTTTAGTTGTGAAAACTTCATTTAAAACAACTAAACATCATGTTTAGTAGTTCTCAAGGCTTTCCATATTGAAACATACAGCTATCAGCCTGTGAGTGCTTATTCTAGCTCCAATGTCAGAAATGTGCTTAGTTTGAGGAGAGAAAGCTAAAATGGACACTTGTTTATAAACAGTTTTTTTGTTGTGAAAACTTCATTTAAAACAACTAAACATCATGTTTAGTAGTTCTCAAGGCTTTCCATATTGAAACATACAGCTATCAGCCTGTGAGTGCTTATTCTAGCTCCAATGTCAGAAATGTGCTTAGTTTGAGGAGAGAAAGCTAAAATGGACACTTGTTTATAAACAGTTTTTTTGTTGTGAAAACTTCATTTAAAACAACTAAACATCATGTTTAGTAGTTCTCAAGGCTTTCCATATTGAAACATACAGCTGTCAGCCTGTGAGTGCTTTAATATAGCTCCAATGTCAGAAACGTGCTTAGTTTGAGGAGAGAAAGCTAAAATGGACACTTGTTTATAAACAGTTTTTTAGTTGTGAAAACTTCATTTAAAACAACTAAACATCATGTTTAGTAGTTCTCAAGGCTTTCCATATTGAAACATACAGCTGTCAGCCTGTGAGTGCTTTAATATAGCTCCAATGTCAGAAACGTGCTTAGTTTGAGGAGAGAAAGCTAAAATGGACACTTGTTTATAAACAGTTTTTTAGTTGTGAAAACTTCATTTAAAACAACTAAACATCATGTTTAGTAGTTCTCAAGGCTTTCCATATTGAAACATACAGCTATCAGCCTGTGAGTGCTTATTCTAGCTCCAATGTCAGAAATGTGCTTAGTTTGAGGAGAGAAAGCTAAAATGGACACTTGTTTATAAACAGTTTTTTAGTTGTGAAAACTTCATTTAAAACAACTAAACATCATGTTTAGTAGTTCTCAAGGCTTTCCATATTGAAACATACAGCTGTCAGCCTGTGAGTGCTTTAATATAGCTCCAATGTCAGAAACGTGCTTAGTTTGAGGAGAGAAAGCTAAAATGGACACTTGTTTATAAACAGTTTTTTTGTTGTGAAAACTTCATTTAAAACAACTAAACATCATGTTTAGTAGTTCTCAAGGCTTTCCATATTGAAACATACAGCTGTCAGCCTGTGAGTGCTTTAATATAGCTCCAATGTCAGAAACGTGCTTAGTTTGAGGAGAGAAAGCTAAAATGGACACTTGTTTATAAACAGTTTTTTAGTTGTGAAAACTTCATTTAAAACAACTAAACATCATGTTTAGTAGTTCTCAAGGCTTTCCATATTGAAACATACAGCTATCAGCCTGTGAGTGCTTATTCTAGCTCCAATGTCAGAAATGTGCTTAGTTTGAGGAGAGAAAGCTAAAATGGACACTTGTTTATAAACAGTTTTTTTGTTGTGAAAACTTCATTTAAAACAACTAAACATCATGTTTAGTAGTTCTCAAGGCTTTCCATATTGAAACATACAGCTATCAGCCTGTGAGTGCTTATTCTAGCTCCAATGTCAGAAATGTGCTTAGTTTGAGGAGAGAAAGCTAAAATGGACACTTGTTTATAAACAGTTTTTTTGTTGTGAAAACTTCATTTAAAACAACTAAACATCATGTTTAGTAGTTCTCCATATTGAAACATACAGCTGTCAGCCTGTGAGTGCTTATTCTAGCTCCAATGTCAGAAACGTGCTTAGTTTGAGGAGAGAAAGCTAAAATGGACACTTGTTTATAAACAGTTTTTTTGTTGTGAAAACTTCATTTAAAACAACTAAACATCATGTTTAGTAGTTCTCAAGGCTTTCCATATTGAAACATACAGCTATCAGCCTGTGAGTGCTTTAATATAGCTCCAATGTCAGAAACGTGCTTAGTTTGAGGAGAGAAAGCTAAAATGGACACTTGTTTATAAACAGTTTTTTAGTTGTGAAAACTTCATTTAAAACAACTAAACATCATGTTTAGTAGTTCTCAAGGCTTTCCATATTGAAACATACAGCTATCAGCCTGTGAGTGCTTATTCTAGCTCCAATGTCAGAAATGTGCTTAGTTTGAGGAGAGAAAGCTAAAATGGACACTTGTTTATAAACAGTTTTTTTGTTGTGAAAACTTCATTTAAAACAACTAAACATCATGTTTAGTAGTTCTCCATATTGAAACATACAGCTGTCAGCCTGTGAGTGCTTATTCTAGCTCCAATGTCAGAAACGTGCTTAGTTTGAGGAGAGAAAGCTAAAATGGACACTTGTTTATAAACAGTTTTTTAGTTGTGAAAACTTCATTTAAAACAACTAAACATCATGTTTAGTAGTTCTCCATATTGAAACATACAGTTGTCAGCCTGTGAGTGCTTATTCTAGCTCCAATGTCAGAAACGTGCTTAGTTTGAGGAGAGAAAGCTAAAATGGACACTTGTTTATAAACAGTTTTTTTGTTGTGAAAACTTCATTTAAAACAACTAAACATCATGTTTAGTAGTTCTCAAGGCTTTCCATATTGAAACATACAGCTATCAGCCTGTGAGTGCTTTAATATAGCTCCAATGTCAGAAACGTGCTTAGTTTGAGGAGAGAAAGCTAAAATGGACACTTGTTTATAAACAGTTTTTTAGTTGTGAAAACTTCATTTAAAACAACTAAACATCATGTTTAGTAGTTCTCCATATTGTAACATACAGCTATCAGCCTGTGAGTGCCTTCATATAGCTCCAATGTCAGAAACGTGCTTAGTTTGAGGAGAGAAAGCTAAAATGGACACTTGTTTATAAACAGTTTTTTTAGTTGTGAAAACTTCATTTAAAACAACTAAACATCATGTTTAGTAGTTCTCAAGGCTTTCCATATTGAAACATACAGCTATCAGCCTGTGAGTGCTTATTCTAGCTCCAATGTCAGAAATGTGCTTAGTTTGAGGAGAGAAAGCTAAAATGGACACTTGTTTATAAACAGTTTTTTTGTTGTGAAAACTTCATTTAAAACAACTAAACATCATGTTTAGTAGTTCTCAAGGCTTTCCATATTGAAACATACAGCTATCAGCCTGTGAGTGCTTATTCTAGCTCCAATGTCAGAAATGTGCTTAGTTTGAGGAGAGAAAGCTAAAATGGACACTTGTTTATAAACAGTTTTTTTGTTGTGAAAACTTCATTTAAAACAACTAAACATCATGTTTAGTAGTTCTCAAGGCTTTCCATATTGAAACATACAGCTGTCAGCCTGTGAGTGCTTTAATATAGCTCCAATGTCAGAAACGTGCTTAGTTTGAGGAGAGAAAGCTAAAATGGACACTTGTTTATAAACAGTTTTTTAGTTGTGAAAACTTCATTTAAAACAACTAAACATCATGTTTAGTAGTTCTCAAGGCTTTCCATATTGAAACATACAGCTGTCAGCCTGTGAGTGCTTTAATATAGCTCCAATGTCAGAAACGTGCTTAGTTTGAGGAGAGAAAGCTAAAATGGACACTTGTTTATAAACAGTTTTTTAGTTGTGAAAACTTCATTTAAAACAACTAAACATCATGTTTAGTAGTTCTCAAGGCTTTCCATATTGAAACATACAGCTATCAGCCTGTGAGTGCTTTAATATAGCTCCAATGTCAGAAACGTGCTTAGTTTGAGGAGAGAAAGCTAAAATGGACACTTGTTTATAAACAGTTTTTTAGTTGTGAAAACTTCATTTAAAACAACTAAACATCATGTTTAGTAGTTCTCAAGGCTTTCCATATTGAAACATACAGCTATCAGCCTGTGAGTGCTTTAATATAGCTCCAATTTCAGAAACGTGCTTAGTTTGAGGAGAGAAAGCTAAAATGGACACTTGTTTATAAACAGTTTTTTAGTTTGATAGCTGTATGTTTCAATACGGAAAGCCTTGAGAACTACTAAACATGATGTTTAGTTGTTTTAAATGAAGTTTTCACAACTAAAAAACTGTTTATAAACAAGTGTCCATTTTAGCTTTCTCTCCTCAAACTAAGCACGTTTCTGACATTGGAGCTATATTAAAGCACTCACAGGCTGACAGCTGTATGTTTCAATATGGAGAACTACTAAACATGATGTTTAGTTGTTTTAAATGAAGTTTTCACAACTAAAAAACTGTTTATAAACAAGTGTCCATTTTAGCTTTCTCTCCTCAAACTAAGCACATTTCTGACATTGGAGCTAGAATAAGAACTCACAGGCTGATAGCTGTATGTTTCAATATGGAAAGCCTTGAGAACTACTAAACATGATGTGTAGTTGTTTTAAATGAAGTTTTCACAACAAAAAAACTGTTTATAAACAAGTGTCCATTTTAGCTTTCTCTCCTCAAACTAAGCACATTTCTGACATTGGAGCTAGAATAAGCACTCACAGGCTGATAGCTGTATGTTTCAATATGGAAAGCCTGGAGAACTACTAAACATGATGTTTAGTTGTTTTAAATGAAGTTTTCACAACTAAAAAACTGTTTATAAACAAGTGTCCATTTTCGCTTTCTCTCCTCAAACTAAGCACATTTCTGACATTGGAGCTAGAATAAGCACTCACAGGCTGATAGCTGTATGTTTCAATATGGAAAGCCTTGAGAACTACTAAACATGATGTTTAGTTGTTTTAAATGAAGTTTTCACAACTAAAAAACTGTTTATAAACAAGTGTCCATTTTAGCTTTCTCTCCTCAAACTAAGCACGTTTCTGACATTGGAGCTAGAATAAGCACTCACAGGCTGACAGCTGTATGTTTCAATATGGAGAACTACTAAACATGATGTTTAGTTGTTTTAAATGAAGTTTTCACAACAAAAAAACTGTTTATAAACAAGTGTCCATTTTAGCTTTCTCTCCTCAAACTAAGCACGTTTCTGACATTGGAGCTATATTAAAGCACTCACAGGCTGACAGCTGTATGTTTCAATATGGAGAACTACTAAACATGATGTTTAGTTGTTTTAAATGAAGTTTTCACAACTAAAAAACTGTTTATAAACAAGTGTCCATTTTAGCTTTCTCTCCTCAAACTAAGCACGTTTCTGACATTGGAGCTATATTAAAGCACTCACAGGCTGATAGCTGTATGTTTCAATATGGAAAGCCTTGAGAACTACTAAACATGATGTTTAGTTGTTTTAAATGAAGTTTTCACAACTAAAAAACTGTTTATAAACAAGTGTCCATTTTAGCTTTCTCTCCTCAAACTAAGCACGTTTCTGACATTGGAGCTAGAATAAGCACTCACAGGCTGACAGCTGTATGTTTCAATATGGAGAACTACTAAACATGATGTTTAGTTGTTTTAAATGAAGTTTTCACAACTAAAAAACTGTTTATAAACAAGTGTCCATTTTAGCTTTCTCTCCTCAAACTAAGCACGTTTCTGACATTGGAGCTATATTAAAGCACTCACAGGCTGATAGCTGTATGTTTCAATATGGAAAGCCTTGAGAACTACTAAACATGATGTTTAGTTGTTTTAAATGAAGTTTTCACAACAAAAAAACTGTTTATAAACAAGTGTCCATTTTAGCTTTCTCTCCTCAAACTAAGCACGTTTCTGACATTGGAGCTATATTAAAGCACTCACAGGCTGACAGCTGTATGTTTCAATATGGAGAACTACTAAACATGATGTTTAGTTGTTTTAAATGAAGTTTTCACAACAAAAAAACTGTTTATAAACAAGTGTCCATTTTAGCTTTCTCTCCTCAAACTAAGCACATTTCTGACATTGGAGCTAGAATAAGCACTCACAGGCTGATAGCTGTATGTTTCAATATGGAAAGCCTTGAGAACTACTAAACATGATGTTTAGTTGTTTTAAATGAAGTTTTCACAACAAAAAAACTGTTTATAAACAAGTGTCCATTTTAGCTTTCTCTCCTCAAACTAAGCACATTTCTGACATTGGAGCTAGAATAAGCACTCACAGGCTGATAGCTGTATGTTTCAATATGGAAAGCCTTGAGAACTACTAAACATGATGTTTAGTTGTTTTAAATGAAGTTTTCACAACAAAAAAACTGTTTATAAACAAGTGTCCATTTTAGCTTTCTCTCCTCAAACTAAGCACGTTTCTGACATTGGAGCTAGAATAAGCACTCACAGGCTGACAGCTGTATGTTTCAATATGGAGAACTACTAAACATGATGTTTAGTTGTTTTAAATGAAGTTTTCACAACAAAAAAACTGTTTATAAACAAGTGTCCATTTTAGCTTTCTCTCCTCAAACTAAGCACGTTTCTGACATTGGAGCTATATTAAAGCACTCACAGGCTGATAGCTGTATGTTTCAATATGGAAAGCCTTGACAACTACTAAACATGATGTTTAGTTGTTTTAAATGAAGTTTTCACAACAAAAAAACTGTTTATAAACAAGTGTCCATTTTAGCTTTCTCTCCTCAAACTAAGCACGTTTCTGACATTGGAGCTAGAATAAGCACTCACAGGCTGATAGCTGTATGTTTCAATATGGAAAGCCTTGAGAACTACTAAACATGATGTTTAGTTGTTTTAAATGAAGTTTTCACAACAAAAAAACTGTTTATAAACAAGTGTCCATTTTAGCTTTCTCTCCTCAAACTAAGAACGTTTCTGACATTGGAGCTATATTAAAGCACTCACAGGCTGACAGCTGTATGTTTCAATATGGAGAACTACTAAACATGATGTTTAGTTGTTTTAAATGAAGTTTTCACAACTAAAAAACTGTTTATAAACAAGTGTCCATTTTAGCTTTCTCTCCTCAAACTAAGCACGTTTCTGACATTGGAGCTATATTAAAGCACTCACAGGCTGATAGCTGTATGTTTCAATATGGAAAGCCTTACGAACTACTAAACATGATGTTTAGTTGTTTTAAATGAAGTTTTCACAACAAAAAAACTGTTTATAAACAAGTGTCCATTTTAGCTTTCTCTCCTCAAACTAAGCACGTTTCTGACATTGGAGCTAGAATAAGCACTCACAGGCTGACAGCTGTATGTTTCAATATGGAGAACTACTAAACATGATGTTTAGTTGTTTTAAATGAAGTTTTCACAACAAAAAAACTGTTTATAAACAAGTGTCCATTTTAGCTTTCTCTCCTCAAACTAAGCACGTTTCTGACATTGGAGCTATATTAAAGCACTCACAGGCTGACAGCTGTATGTTTCAATATGGAGAACTACTAAACATGATGTTTAGTTGTTTTAAATGAAGTTTTCACAACTAAAAAACTGTTTATAAACAAGTGTCCATTTTAGCTTTCTCTCCTCAAACTAAGCACATTTCTGACATTGGAGCTAGAATAAGCACTCACAGGCTGATAGCTGTATGTTTCAATATGGAAAGCCTTGAGAACTACTAAACATGATGTTTAGTTGTTTTAAATGAAGTTTTCACAACTAAAAAACTGTTTATAAACAAGTGTCCATTTTAGCTTTCTCTCCTCAAACTAAGCACGTTTCTGACATTGGAGCTATATTAAAGCACTCACAGGCTGACAGCTGTATGTTTCAATATGGAGAACTACTAAACATGATGTTTAGTTGTTTTAAATGAAGTTTTCACAACTAAAAAACTGTTTATAAACAAGTGTCCATTTTAGCTTTCTCTCCTCAAACTAAGCACATTTCTGACATTGGAGCTAGAATAAGAACTCACAGGCTGATAGCTGTATGTTTCAATATGGAAAGCCTTGAGAACTACTAAACATGATGTGTAGTTGTTTTAAATGAAGTTTTCACAACAAAAAAACTGTTTATAAACAAGTGTCCATTTTAGCTTTCTCTCCTCAAACTAAGCACATTTCTGACATTGGAGCTAGAATAAGCACTCACAGGCTGATAGCTGTATGTTTCAATATGGAAAGCCTGGAGAACTACTAAACATGATGTTTAGTTGTTTTAAATGAAGTTTTCACAACTAAAAAACTGTTTATAAACAAGTGTCCATTTTCGCTTTCTCTCCTCAAACTAAGCACATTTCTGACATTGGAGCTAGAATAAGCACTCACAGGCTGATAGCTGTATGTTTCAATATGGAAAGCCTTGAGAACTACTAAACATGATGTTTAGTTGTTTTAAATGAAGTTTTCACAACTAAAAAACTGTTTATAAACAAGTGTCCATTTTAGCTTTCTCTCCTCAAACTAAGCACGTTTCTGACATTGGAGCTAGAATAAGCACTCACAGGCTGACAGCTGTATGTTTCAATATGGAGAACTACTAAACATGATGTTTAGTTGTTTTAAATGAAGTTTTCACAACAAAAAAACTGTTTATAAACAAGTGTCCATTTTAGCTTTCTCTCCTCAAACTAAGCACGTTTCTGACATTGGAGCTATATTAAAGCACTCACAGGCTGACAGCTGTATGTTTCAATATGGAGAACTACTAAACATGATGTTTAGTTGTTTTAAATGAAGTTTTCACAACTAAAAAACTGTTTATAAACAAGTGTCCATTTTAGCTTTCTCTCCTCAAACTAAGCACGTTTCTGACATTGGAGCTATATTAAAGCACTCACAGGCTGATAGCTGTATGTTTCAATATGGAAAGCCTTGAGAACTACTAAACATGATGTTTAGTTGTTTTAAATGAAGTTTTCACAACTAAAAAACTGTTTATAAACAAGTGTCCATTTTAGCTTTCTCTCCTCAAACTAAGCACATTTCTGACATTGGAGCTAGAATAAGCACTCACAGGCTGATAGCTGTATGTTTCAATATGGAAAGCCTTGAGAACTACTAAACATGATGTTTAGTTGTTTTAAATGAAGTTTTCACAACTAAAAAACTGTTTATAAACAAGTGTCCATTTTAGCTTTCTCTCCTCAAACTAAGCACGTTTCTGACATTGGAGCTAGAATAAGCACTCACAGGCTGACAGCTGTATGTTTCAATATGGAGAACTACTAAACATGATGTTTAGTTGTTTTAAATGAAGTTTTCACAACTAAAAAACTGTTTATAAACAAGTGTCCATTTTAGCTTTCTCTCCTCAAACTAAGCACGTTTCTGACATTGGAGCTATATTAAAGCACTCACAGGCTGATAGCTGTATGTTTCAATATGGAAAGCCTTGAGAACTACTAAACATGATGTTTAGTTGTTTTAAATGAAGTTTTCACAACAAAAAAACTGTTTATAAACAAGTGTCCATTTTAGCTTTCTCTCCTCAAACTAAGCACGTTTCTGACATTGGAGCTATATTAAAGCACTCACAGGCTGACAGCTGTATGTTTCAATATGGAGAACTCCAAAACATGATGTTTAGTTGTTTTAAATGAAGTTTTCACAACAAAAAAACTGTTTATAAACAAGTGTCCATTTTAGCTTTCTCTCCTCAAACTAAGCACATTTCTGACATTGGAGCTAGAATAAGCACTCACAGGCTGATAGCTGTATGTTTCAATATGGAAAGCCTTGAGAACTACTAAACATGATGTTTAGTTGTTTTAAATGAAGTTTTCACAACAAAAAAACTGTTTATAAACAAGTGTCCATTTTAGCTTTCTCTCCTCAAACTAAGCACATTTCTGACATTGGAGCTAGAATAAGCACTCACAGGCTGATAGCTGTATGTTTCAATATGGAAAGCCTTGAGAACTACTAAACATGATGTTTAGTTGTTTTAAATGAAGTTTTCACAACAAAAAAACTGTTTATAAACAAGTGTCCATTTTAGCTTTCTCTCCTCAAACTAAGCACATTTCTGACATTGGAGCTAGAATAAGCACTCACAGGCTGATAGCTGTATGTTTCAATATGGAAAGCCTTGAGAACTACTAAACATGATGTTTAGTTGTTTTAAATGAAGTTTTCACAACAAAAAAACTGTTTATAAACAAGTGTCCATTTTAGCTTTCTCTCCTCAAACTAAGCACGTTTCTGACATTGGAGCTAGAATAAGCACTCACAGGCTGACAGCTGTATGTTTCAATATGGAGAACTACTAAACATGATGTTTAGTTGTTTTAAATGAAGTTTTCACAACAAAAAAACTGTTTATAAACAAGTGTCCATTTTAGCTTTCTCTCCTCAAACTAAGCACGTTTCTGACATTGGAGCTATATTAAAGCACTCACAGGCTGATAGCTGTATGTTTCAATATGGAAAGCCTTGAGAACTACTAAACATGATGTTTAGTTGTTTTAAATGAAGTTTTCACAACAAAAAAACTGTTTATAAACAAGTGTCCATTTTAGCTTTCTCTCCTCAAACTAAGCACGTTTCTGACATTGGAGCTATATTAAAGCACTCACAGGCTGACAGCTGTATGTTTCAATATGGAGAACTACTAAACATGATGTTTAGTTGTTTTAAATGAAGTTTTCACAACTAAAAAACTGTTTATAAACAAGTGTCCATTTTAGCTTTCTCTCCTCAAACTAAGCACGTTTCTGACATTGGAGCTATATTAAAGCACTCACAGGCTGATAGCTGTATGTTTCAATATGGAAAGCCTTACGAACTACTAAACATGATGTTTAGTTGTTTTAAATGAAGTTTTCACAACAAAAAAACTGTTTATAAACAAGTGTCCATTTTAGCTTTCTCTCCTCAAACTAAGCACGTTTCTGACATTGGAGCTAGAATAAGCACTCACAGGCTGACAGCTGTATGTTTCAATATGGAGAACTACTAAACATGATGTTTAGTTGTTTTAAATGAAGTTTTCACAACAAAAAAACTGTTTATAAACAAGTGTCCATTTTAGCTTTCTCTCCTCAAACTAAGCACGTTTCTGACATTGGAGCTAGAATAAGCACTCACAGGCTGACAGCTGTATGTTTCAATATGGAGAACTACTAAACATGATGTTTAGTTGTTTTAAATGAAGTTTTCACAACAAAAAAACTGTTTATAAACAAGTGTCCATTTTAGCTTTCTCTCCTCAAACTAAGCACGTTTCTGACATTGGAGCTAGAATAAGCACTCACAGGCTGACAGCTGTATGTTTCAATATGGAGAACTACTAAACATGATGTTTAGTTGTTTTAAATGAAGTTTTCACAACAAAAAAACTGTTTATAAACAAGTGTCCATTTTAGCTTTCTCTCCTCAAACTAAGCACATTTCTGACATTGGAGCTAGAATAAGCACTCACAGGCTGATAGCTGTATGTTTCAATATGGAAAGCCTTGAGAACTACTAAACATGATGTGTAGTTGTTTTAAATGAAGTTTTCACAACTAAAAAACTGTTTATAAACAAGTGTCCATTTTAGCTTTCTCTCCTCAAACTAAGCACATTTCTGACATTGGAGCTAGAATAAGCACTCACAGGCTGATAGCTGTATGTTTCAATATGGAAAGCCTTGAGAACTACTAAACATGATGTTTAGTTGTTTTAAATGAAGTTTTCACAACTAAAAAACTGTTTATAAACAAGTGTCCATTTTAGCTTTCTCTCCTCAAACTAAGCACGTTTCTGACATTGGAGCTAGAATAAGCACTCACAGGCTGACAGCTGTATGTTTCAATATGGAGAACTACTAAACATGATGTTTAGTTGTTTTAAATGAAGTTTTCACAACAAAAAAACTGTTTATAAACAAGTGTCCATTTTAGCTTTCTCTCCTCAAACTAAGCACATTTCTGACATTGGAGCTAGAATAAGCACTCACAGGCTGATAGCTGTATGTTTCAATATGGAAAGCCTTGAGAACTACTAAACATGATGTTTAGTTGTTTTAAATGAAGTTTTCACAACTAAAAAACTGTTTATAAACAAGTGTCCATTTTAGCTTTCTCTCCTCAAACTAAGCACGTTTCTGACATTGGAGCTATATTAAAGCACTCACAGGCTGACAGCTGTATGTTTCAATATGGAGAACTACTAAACATGATGTTTAGTTGTTTTAAATGAAGTTTTCACAACTAAAAAACTGTTTATAAACAAGTGTCCATTTTAGCTTTCTCTCCTCAAACTAAGCACATTTCTGACATTGGAGCTAGAATAAGAACTCACAGGCTGATAGCTGTATGTTTCAATATGGAAAGCCTTGAGAACTACTAAACATGATGTGTAGTTGTTTTAAATGAAGTTTTCACAACAAAAAAACTGTTTATAAACAAGTGTCCATTTTAGCTTTCTCTCCTCAAACTAAGCACATTTCTGACATTGGAGCTAGAATAAGCACTCACAGGCTGATAGCTGTATGTTTCAATATGGAAAGCCTGGAGAACTACTAAACATGATGTTTAGTTGTTTTAAATGAAGTTTTCACAACTAAAAAACTGTTTATAAACAAGTGTCCATTTTCGCTTTCTCTCCTCAAACTAAGCACATTTCTGACATTGGAGCTAGAATAAGCACTCACAGGCTGATAGCTGTATGTTTCAATATGGAAAGCCTTGAGAACTACTAAACATGATGTTTAGTTGTTTTAAATGAAGTTTTCACAACTAAAAAACTGTTTATAAACAAGTGTCCATTTTAGCTTTCTCTCCTCAAACTAAGCACGTTTCTGACATTGGAGCTAGAATAAGCACTCACAGGCTGACAGCTGTATGTTTCAATATGGAGAACTACTAAACATGATGTTTAGTTGTTTTAAATGAAGTTTTCACAACAAAAAAACTGTTTATAAACAAGTGTCCATTTTAGCTTTCTCTCCTCAAACTAAGCACGTTTCTGACATTGGAGCTATATTAAAGCACTCACAGGCTGACAGCTGTATGTTTCAATATGGAGAACTACTAAACATGATGTTTAGTTGTTTTAAATGAAGTTTTCACAACTAAAAAACTGTTTATAAACAAGTGTCCATTTTAGCTTTCTCTCCTCAAACTAAGCACGTTTCTGACATTGGAGCTATATTAAAGCACTCACAGGCTGATAGCTGTATGTTTCAATATGGAAAGCCTTGAGAACTACTAAACATGATGTTTAGTTGTTTTAAATGAAGTTTTCACAACTAAAAAACTGTTTATAAACAAGTGTCCATTTTAGCTTTCTCTCCTCAAACTAAGCACATTTCTGACATTGGAGCTAGAATAAGCACTCACAGGCTGATAGCTGTATGTTTCAATATGGAAAGCCTTGAGAACTACTAAACATGATGTTTAGTTGTTTTAAATGAAGTTTTCACAACTAAAAAACTGTTTATAAACAAGTGTCCATTTTAGCTTTCTCTCCTCAAACTAAGCACGTTTCTGACATTGGAGCTAGAATAAGCACTCACAGGCTGACAGCTGTATGTTTCAATATGGAGAACTACTAAACATGATGTTTAGTTGTTTTAAATGAAGTTTTCACAACTAAAAAACTGTTTATAAACAAGTGTCCATTTTAGCTTTCTCTCCTCAAACTAAGCACGTTTCTGACATTGGAGCTATATTAAAGCACTCACAGGCTGATAGCTGTATGTTTCAATATGGAAAGCCTTGAGAACTACTAAACATGATGTTTAGTTGTTTTAAATGAAGTTTTCACAACTAAAAAACTGTTTATAAACAAGTGTCCATTTTAGCTTTCTCTCCTCAAACTAAGCACATTTCTGACATTGGAGCTAGAATAAGCACTCACAGGCTGATAGCTGTATGTTTCAATATGGAAAGCCTTGAGAACTACTAAACATGATGTTTAGTTGTTTTAAATGAAGTTTTCACAACAACAAAACTGTTTATAAACAAGTGTCCATTTTAGCTTTCTCTCCTCAAACTAAGCACATTTCTGACATTGGAGCTAGAATAAGCACTCACAGGCTGATAGCTGTATGTTTCAATATGGAAAGCCTTGAGAACTACTAAACATGATGTTTAGTTGTTTTAAATGAAGTTTTCACAACAAAAAAACTGTTTATAAACAAGTGTCCATTTTAGCTTTCTATCCTCAAACTAAGCACGTTTCTGACATTGGAGCTATATTAAAGCACTCACAGGCTGACAGCTGTATGTTTCAATATGGAGAACTACTAAACATGATGTTTAGTTGTTTTAAATGAAGTTTTCACAACTAAAAAACTGTTTATAAACAAGTGTCCATTTTAGCTTTCTCTCCTCAAACTAAGCACATTTCTGACATTGGAGCTAGAATAAGCACTCACAGGCTGATAGCTGTATGTTTCAATATGGAAAGCCTGGAGAACTACTAAACATGATGTTTAGTTGTTTTAAATGAAGTTTTCACAACTAAAAAACTGTTTATAAACAAGTGTCCATTTTCGCTTTCTCTCCTCAAACTAAGCACATTTCTGACATTGGAGCTAGAATAAGCACTCACAGGCTGATAGCTGTATGTTTCAATATGGAAAGCCTTGAGAACTACTAAACATGATGTTTAGTTGTTTTAAATGAAGTTTTCACAACTAAAAAACTGTTTATAAACAAGTGTCCATTTTAGCTTTCTCTCCTCAAACTAAGCACGTTTCTGACATTGGAGCTAGAATAAGCACTCACAGGCTGACAGCTGTATGTTTCAATATGGAGAACTACTAAACATGATGTTTAGTTGTTTTAAATGAAGTTTTCACAACAAAAAAACTGTTTATAAACAAGTGTCCATTTTAGCTTTCTCTCCTCAAACTAAGCACGTTTCTGACATTGGAGCTATATTAAAGCACTCACAGGCTGACAGCTGTATGTTTCAATATGGAGAACTACTAAACATGATGTTTAGTTGTTTTAAATGAAGTTTTCACAACTAAAAAACTGTTTATAAACAAGTGTCCATTTTAGCTTTCTCTCCTCAAACTAAGCACGTTTCTGACATTGGAGCTATATTAAAGCACTCACAGGCTGATAGCTGTATGTTTCAATATGGAAAGCCTTGAGAACTACTAAACATGATGTTTAGTTGTTTTAAATGAAGTTTTCACAACTAAAAAACTGTTTATAAACAAGTGTCCATTTTAGCTTTCTCTCCTCAAACTAAGCACATTTCTGACATTGGAGCTAGAATAAGCACTCACAGGCTGATAGCTGTATGTTTCAATATGGAAAGCCTTGAGAACTACTAAACATGATGTTTAGTTGTTTTAAATGAAGTTTTCACAACAACAAAACTGTTTATAAACAAGTGTCCATTTTAGCTTTCTCTCCTCAAACTAAGCACATTTCTGACATTGGAGCTAGAATAAGCACTCACAGGCTGATAGCTGTATGTTTCAATATGGAAAGCCTTGAGAACTACTAAACATGATGTTTAGTTGTTTTAAATGAAGTTTTCACAACAAAAAAACTGTTTATAAACAAGTGTCCATTTTAGCTTTCTATCCTCAAACTAAGCACGTTTCTGACATTGGAGCTATATTAAAGCACTCACAGGCTGACAGCTGTATGTTTCAATATGGAGAACTACTAAACATGATGTTTAGTTGTTTTAAATGAAGTTTTCACAACTAAAAAACTGTTTATAAACAAGTGTCCATTTTAGCTTTCTCTCCTCAAACTAAGCACGTTTCTGACATTGGAGCTAGAATAAGCACTCACAGGCTGACAGCTGTATGTTTCAATATGGAGAACTACTAAACATGATGTTTAGTTGTTTTAAATGAAGTTTTCACAACTAAAAAACTGTTTATAAACAAGTGTCCATTTTAGCTTTCTCTCCTCAAACTAAGCACGTTTCTGAAATTGGAGCTATATTAAAGCACTCACAGGCTGATAGCTGTATGTTTCAATATGGAAAGCCTTGAGAACTACTAAACATGATGTTTAGTTGTTTTAAATGAAGTTTTCACAACAAAAAAACTGTTTATAAACAAGTGTCCATTTTAGCTTTCTCTCCTCAAACTAAGCACATTTCTGACATTGGAGCTAGAATAAGCACTCACAGGCTGATAGCTGTATGTTTCAATATGGAAAGCCTTGAGAACTACTAAACATGATGTGTAGTTGTTTTAAATGAAGTTTTCACAACTAAAAAACTGTTTATAAACAAGTGTCCATTTTCGCTTTCTCTCCTCAAACTAAGCACATTTCTGACATTGGAGCTAGAATAAGCACTCACAGGCTGATAGCTGTATGTTTCAATATGGAAAGCCTTGAGAACTGCTAAACATGATGTTTAGTTGTTTTAAATGAAGTTTTCACAACTAAAAAACTGTTTATAAACAAGTGTCCATTTTAGCTTTCTCTCCTCAAACTAAGCACGTTTCTGACATTGGAGCTAGAATAAGCACTCACAGGCTGACAGCTGTATGTTTCAATATGGAGAACTACTAAACATGATGTTTAGTTGTTTTAAATGAAGTTTTCACAACAAAAAAACTGTTTATAAACAAGTGTCCATTTTAGCTTTCTCTCCTCAAACTAAGCACATTTCTGACATTGGAGCTAGAATAAGCACTCACAGGCTGATAGCTGTATGTTTCAATATGGAAAGCCTTGAGAACTACTAAACATGATGTTTAGTTGTTTTAAATGAAGTTTTCACAACAACAAAACTGTTTATAAACAAGTGTCCATTTTAGCTTTCTCTCCTCAAACTAAGCACATTTCTGACATTGGAGCTAGAATAAGCACTCACAGGCTGATAGCTGTATGTTTCAATATGGAAAGCCTTGAGAACTACTAAACATGATGTTTAGTTGTTTTAAATGAAGTTTTCACAACAAAAAAACTGTTTATAAACAAGTGTCCATTTTAGCTTTCTCTCCTCAAACTAAGCACATTTCTGACATTGGAGCTAGAATAAGCACTCACAGGCTGATAGCTGTATGTTTCAATATGGAAAGCCTTGAGAACTACTAAACATGATGTTTAGTTGTTTTAAATGAAGTTTTCACAACTAAAAAACTGTTTATAAACAAGTGTCCATTTTAGCTTTCTCTCCTCAAACTAAGCACGTTTCTGAAATTGGAGCTATATTAAAGCACTCACAGGCTGATAGCTGTATGTTTCAATATGGAAAGCCTTGAGAACTACTAAACATGATGTTTAGTTGTTTTAAATGAAGTTTTCACAACAAAAAAACTGTTTATAAACAAGTGTCCATTTTAGCTTTCTCTCCTCAAACTAAGCACATTTCTGACATTGGAGCTAGAATAAGCACTCACAGGCTGACAGCTGTATGTTTCAATATGGAGAACTACTAAACATGATGTTTAGTTGTTTTAAATGAAGTTTTCACAACTAAAAAACTGTTTATAAACAAGTGTCCATTTTAGCTTTCTCTCCTCAAACTAAGCACGTTTCTGACATTGGAGCTATATTAAAGCACTCACAGGCTGATAGCTGTATGTTTCAATATGGAAAGCCTTGAGAACTACTAAACATGATGTTTAGTTGTTTTAAATGAAGTTTTCACAACAAAAAAACTGTTTATAAACAAGTGTCCATTTTAGCTTTCTCTCCTCAAACTAAGCACGTTTCTGACATTGGAGCTAGAATAAGCACTCACAGGCTGACAGCTGTATGTTTCAATATGGAGAACTACTAAACATGATGTTTAGTTGTTTTAAATGAAGTTTTCACAACAAAAAAACTGTTTATAAACAAGTGTCCATTTTAGCTTTCTCTCCTCAAACTAAGCACGTTTCTGACATTGGAGCTAGAATAAGCACTCACAGGCTGACAGCTGTATGTTTCAATATGGAGAACTACTAAACATGATGTTTAGTTGTTTTAAATGAAGTTTTCACAACTAAAAAACTGTTTATAAACAAGTGTCCATTTTAGCTTTCTCTCCTCAAACTAAGCACGTTTCTGACATTGGAGCTAGAATAAGCACTCACAGGCTGACAGCTGTATGTTTCAATATGGAGAACTACTAAACATGATGTTTAGTTGTTTTAAATGAAGTTTTCACAACAAAAAAACTGTTTATAAACAAGTGTCCATTTTAGCTTTCTCTCCTCAAACTAAGCACGTTTCTGACATTGGAGCTATATTAAAGCACTCACAGGCTGACAGCTGTATGTTTCAATATGGAGAACTACTAAACATGATGTTTAGTTGTTTTAAATGAAGTTTTCACAACTAAAAAACTGTTTATAAACAAGTGTCCATTTTAGCTTTCTCTCCTCAAACTAAGCACGTTTCTGACATTGGAGCTATATTAAAGCACTCACAGGCTGATAGCTGTATGTTTCAATATGGAAAGCCTTGAGAACTACTAAACATGATGTTTAGTTGTTTTAAATGAAGTTTTCACAACTAAAAAACTGTTTATAAACAAGTGTCCATTTTAGCTTTCTCTCCTCAAACTAAGCACATTTCTGACATTGGAGCTAGAATAAGCACTCACAGGCTGATAGCTGTATGTTTCAATATGGAAAGCCTTGAGAACTACTAAACATGATGTTTAGTTGTTTTAAATGAAGTTTTCACAACTAAAAAACTGTTTATAAACAAGTGTCCATTTTAGCTTTCTCTCCTCAAACTAAGCACGTTTCTGACATTGGAGCTAGAATAAGCACTCACAGGCTGACAGCTGTATGTTTCAATATGGAGAACTACTAAACATGATGTTTAGTTGTTTTAAATGAAGTTTTCACAACTAAAAAACTGTTTATAAACAAGTGTCCATTTTAGCTTTCTCTCCTCAAACTAAGCACGTTTCTGACATTGGAGCTATATTAAAGCACTCACAGGCTGATAGCTGTATGTTTCAATATGGAAAGCCTTGAGAACTACTAAACATGATGTTTAGTTGTTTTAAATGAAGTTTTCACAACAAAAAAACTGTTTATAAACAAGTGTCCATTTTAGCTTTCTCTCCTCAAACTAAGCACGTTTCTGACATTGGAGCTATATTAAAGCACTCACAGGCTGACAGCTGTATGTTTCAATATGGAGAACTACTAAACATGATGTTTAGTTGTTTTAAATGAAGTTTTCACAACAAAAAAACTGTTTATAAACAAGTGTCCATTTTAGCTTTCTCTCCTCAAACTAAGCACATTTCTGACATTGGAGCTAGAATAAGCACTCACAGGCTGATAGCTGTATGTTTCAATATGGAAAGCCTTGAGAACTACTAAACATGATGTTTAGTTGTTTTAAATGAAGTTTTCACAACAAAAAAACTGTTTATAAACAAGTGTCCATTTTAGCTTTCTCTCCTCAAACTAAGCACGTTTCTGACATTGGAGCTATATTAAAGCACTCACAGGCTGACAGCTGTATGTTTCAATATGGAGAACTACTAAACATGATGTTTAGTTGTTTTAAATGAAGTTTTCACAACTAAAAAACTGTTTATAAACAAGTGTCCATTTTAGCTTTCTCTCCTCAAACTAAGCACGTTTCTGACATTGGAGCTATATTAAAGCACTCACAGGCTGATAGCTGTATGTTTCAATATGGAAAGCCTTGAGAACTACTAAACATGATGTTTAGTTGTTTTAAATGAAGTTTTCACAACTAAAAAACTGTTTATAAACAAGTGTCCATTTTAGCTTTCTCTCCTCAAACTAAGCACATTTCTGACATTGGAGCTAGAATAAGCACTCACAGGCTGATAGCTGTATGTTTCAATATGGAAAGCCTTGAGAACTACTAAACATGATGTTTAGTTGTTTTAAATGAAGTTTTCACAACTAAAAAACTGTTTATAAACAAGTGTCCATTTTAGCTTTCTCTCCTCAAACTAAGCACGTTTCTGACATTGGAGCTAGAATAAGCACTCACAGGCTGACAGCTGTATGTTTCAATATGGAGAACTACTAAACATGATGTTTAGTTGTTTTAAATGAAGTTTTCACAACTAAAAAACTGTTTATAAACAAGTGTCCATTTTAGCTTTCTCTCCTCAAACTAAGCACGTTTCTGACATTGGAGCTATATTAAAGCACTCACAGGCTGATAGCTGTATGTTTCAATATGGAAAGCCTTGAGAACTACTAAACATGATGTTTAGTTGTTTTAAATGAAGTTTTCACAACTAAAAAACTGTTTATAAACAAGTGTCCATTTTAGCTTTCTCTCCTCAAACTAAGCACATTTCTGACATTGGAGCTAGAATAAGCACTCACAGGCTGATAGCTGTATGTTTCAATATGGAAAGCCTTGAGAACTACTAAACATGATGTTTAGTTGTTTTAAATGAAGTTTTCACAACAACAAAACTGTTTATAAACAAGTGTCCATTTTAGCTTTCTCTCCTCAAACTAAGCACATTTCTGACATTGGAGCTAGAATAAGCACTCACAGGCTGATAGCTGTATGTTTCAATATGGAAAGCCTTGAGAACTACTAAACATGATGTTTAGTTGTTTTAAATGAAGTTTTCACAACAAAAAAACTGTTTATAAACAAGTGTCCATTTTAGCTTTCTATCCTCAAACTAAGCACGTTTCTGACATTGGAGCTATATTAAAGCACTCACAGGCTGACAGCTGTATGTTTCAATATGGAGAACTACTAAACATGATGTTTAGTTGTTTTAAATGAAGTTTTCACAACTAAAAAACTGTTTATAAACAAGTGTCCATTTTAGCTTTCTCTCCTCAAACTAAGCACATTTCTGACATTGGAGCTAGAATAAGCACTCACAGGCTGATAGCTGTATGTTTCAATATGGAAAGCCTGGAGAACTACTAAACATGATGTTTAGTTGTTTTAAATGAAGTTTTCACAACTAAAAAACTGTTTATAAACAAGTGTCCATTTTCGCTTTCTCTCCTCAAACTAAGCACATTTCTGACATTGGAGCTAGAATAAGCACTCACAGGCTGATAGCTGTATGTTTCAATATGGAAAGCCTTGAGAACTACTAAACATGATGTTTAGTTGTTTTAAATGAAGTTTTCACAACTAAAAAACTGTTTATAAACAAGTGTCCATTTTAGCTTTCTCTCCTCAAACTAAGCACGTTTCTGACATTGGAGCTAGAATAAGCACTCACAGGCTGACAGCTGTATGTTTCAATATGGAGAACTACTAAACATGATGTTTAGTTGTTTTAAATGAAGTTTTCACAACAAAAAAACTGTTTATAAACAAGTGTCCATTTTAGCTTTCTCTCCTCAAACTAAGCACGTTTCTGACATTGGAGCTATATTAAAGCACTCACAGGCTGACAGCTGTATGTTTCAATATGGAGAACTACTAAACATGATGTTTAGTTGTTTTAAATGAAGTTTTCACAACTAAAAAACTGTTTATAAACAAGTGTCCATTTTAGCTTTCTCTCCTCAAACTAAGCACGTTTCTGACATTGGAGCTATATTAAAGCACTCACAGGCTGATAGCTGTATGTTTCAATATGGAAAGCCTTGAGAACTACTAAACATGATGTTTAGTTGTTTTAAATGAAGTTTTCACAACTAAAAAACTGTTTATAAACAAGTGTCCATTTTAGCTTTCTCTCCTCAAACTAAGCACATTTCTGACATTGGAGCTAGAATAAGCACTCACAGGCTGATAGCTGTATGTTTCAATATGGAAAGCCTTGAGAACTACTAAACATGATGTTTAGTTGTTTTAAATGAAGTTTTCACAACAACAAAACTGTTTATAAACAAGTGTCCATTTTAGCTTTCTCTCCTCAAACTAAGCACATTTCTGACATTGGAGCTAGAATAAGCACTCACAGGCTGATAGCTGTATGTTTCAATATGGAAAGCCTGGAGAACTACTAAACATGATGTTTAGTTGTTTTAAATGAAGTTTTCACAACTAAAAAACTGTTTATAAACAAGTGTCCATTTTCGCTTTCTCTCCTCAAACTAAGCACATTTCTGACATTGGAGCTAGAATAAGCACTCACAGGCTGATAGCTGTATGTTTCAATATGGAAAGCCTTGAGAACTACTAAACATGATGTTTAGTTGTTTTAAATGAAGTTTTCACAACTAAAAAACTGTTTATAAACAAGTGTCCATTTTAGCTTTCTCTCCTCAAACTAAGCACGTTTCTGACATTGGAGCTAGAATAAGCACTCACAGGCTGACAGCTGTATGTTTCAATATGGAGAACTACTAAACATGATGTTTAGTTGTTTTAAATGAAGTTTTCACAACAAAAAAACTGTTTATAAACAAGTGTCCATTTTAGCTTTCTCTCCTCAAACTAAGCACGTTTCTGACATTGGAGCTATATTAAAGCACTCACAGGCTGACAGCTGTATGTTTCAATATGGAGAACTACTAAACATGATGTTTAGTTGTTTTAAATGAAGTTTTCACAACTAAAAAACTGTTTATAAACAAGTGTCCATTTTAGCTTTCTCTCCTCAAACTAAGCACGTTTCTGACATTGGAGCTATATTAAAGCACTCACAGGCTGATAGCTGTATGTTTCAATATGGAAAGCCTTGAGAACTACTAAACATGATGTTTAGTTGTTTTAAATGAAGTTTTCACAACTAAAAAACTGTTTATAAACAAGTGTCCATTTTAGCTTTCTCTCCTCAAACTAAGCACATTTCTGACATTGGAGCTAGAATAAGCACTCACAGGCTGATAGCTGTATGTTTCAATATGGAAAGCCTTGAGAACTACTAAACATGATGTTTAGTTGTTTTAAATGAAGTTTTCACAACAACAAAACTGTTTATAAACAAGTGTCCATTTTAGCTTTCTCTCCTCAAACTAAGCACATTTCTGACATTGGAGCTAGAATAAGCACTCACAGGCTGATAGCTGTATGTTTCAATATGGAAAGCCTTGAGAACTACTAAACATGATGTTTAGTTGTTTTAAATGAAGTTTTCACAACAAAAAAACTGTTTATAAACAAGTGTCCATTTTAGCTTTCTATCCTCAAACTAAGCACGTTTCTGACATTGGAGCTATATTAAAGCACTCACAGGCTGACAGCTGTATGTTTCAATATGGAGAACTACTAAACATGATGTTTAGTTGTTTTAAATGAAGTTTTCACAACTAAAAAACTGTTTATAAACAAGTGTCCATTTTAGCTTTCTCTCCTCAAACTAAGCACGTTTCTGACATTGGAGCTAGAATAAGCACTCACAGGCTGACAGCTGTATGTTTCAATATGGAGAACTACTAAACATGATGTTTAGTTGTTTTAAATGAAGTTTTCACAACTAAAAAACTGTTTATAAACAAGTGTCCATTTTAGCTTTCTCTCCTCAAACTAAGCACGTTTCTGAAATTGGAGCTATATTAAAGCACTCACAGGCTGATAGCTGTATGTTTCAATATGGAAAGCCTTGAGAACTACTAAACATGATGTTTAGTTGTTTTAAATGAAGTTTTCACAACAAAAAAACTGTTTATAAACAAGTGTCCATTTTAGCTTTCTCTCCTCAAACTAAGCACATTTCTGACATTGGAGCTAGAATAAGCACTCACAGGCTGATAGCTGTATGTTTCAATATGGAAAGCCTTGAGAACTACTAAACATGATGTGTAGTTGTTTTAAATGAAGTTTTCACAACTAAAAAACTGTTTATAAACAAGTGTCCATTTTCGCTTTCTCTCCTCAAACTAAGCACATTTCTGACATTGGAGCTAGAATAAGCACTCACAGGCTGATAGCTGTATGTTTCAATATGGAAAGCCTTGAGAACTGCTAAACATGATGTTTAGTTGTTTTAAATGAAGTTTTCACAACTAAAAAACTGTTTATAAACAAGTGTCCATTTTAGCTTTCTCTCCTCAAACTAAGCACGTTTCTGACATTGGAGCTAGAATAAGCACTCACAGGCTGACAGCTGTATGTTTCAATATGGAGAACTACTAAACATGATGTTTAGTTGTTTTAAATGAAGTTTTCACAACAAAAAAACTGTTTATAAACAAGTGTCCATTTTAGCTTTCTCTCCTCAAACTAAGCACATTTCTGACATTGGAGCTAGAATAAGCACTCACAGGCTGATAGCTGTATGTTTCAATATGGAAAGCCTTGAGAACTACTAAACATGATGTTTAGTTGTTTTAAATGAAGTTTTCACAACAACAAAACTGTTTATAAACAAGTGTCCATTTTAGCTTTCTCTCCTCAAACTAAGCACATTTCTGACATTGGAGCTAGAATAAGCACTCACAGGCTGATAGCTGTATGTTTCAATATGGAAAGCCTTGAGAACTACTAAACATGATGTTTAGTTGTTTTAAATGAAGTTTTCACAACAAAAAAACTGTTTATAAACAAGTGTCCATTTTAGCTTTCTCTCCTCAAACTAAGCACATTTCTGACATTGGAGCTAGAATAAGCACTCACAGGCTGATAGCTGTATGTTTCAATATGGAAAGCCTTGAGAACTACTAAACATGATGTTTAGTTGTTTTAAATGAAGTTTTCACAACTAAAAAACTGTTTATAAACAAGTGTCCATTTTAGCTTTCTCTCCTCAAACTAAGCACGTTTCTGAAATTGGAGCTATATTAAAGCACTCACAGGCTGATAGCTGTATGTTTCAATATGGAAAGCCTTGAGAACTACTAAACATGATGTTTAGTTGTTTTAAATGAAGTTTTCACAACAAAAAAACTGTTTATAAACAAGTGTCCATTTTAGCTTTCTCTCCTCAAACTAAGCACATTTCTGACATTGGAGCTAGAATAAGCACTCACAGGCTGACAGCTGTATGTTTCAATATGGAGAACTACTAAACATGATGTTTAGTTGTTTTAAATGAAGTTTTCACAACTAAAAAACTGTTTATAAACAAGTGTCCATTTTAGCTTTCTCTCCTCAAACTAAGCACGTTTCTGACATTGGAGCTATATTAAAGCACTCACAGGCTGATAGCTGTATGTTTCAATATGGAAAGCCTTGAGAACTACTAAACATGATGTTTAGTTGTTTTAAATGAAGTTTTCACAACAAAAAAACTGTTTATAAACAAGTGTCCATTTTAGCTTTCTCTCCTCAAACTAAGCACGTTTCTGACATTGGAGCTAGAATAAGCACTCACAGGCTGACAGCTGTATGTTTCAATATGGAGAACTACTAAACATGATGTTTAGTTGTTTTAAATGAAGTTTTCACAACAAAAAAACTGTTTATAAACAAGTGTCCATTTTAGCTTTCTCTCCTCAAACTAAGCACGTTTCTGACATTGGAGCTAGAATAAGCACTCACAGGCTGACAGCTGTATGTTTCAATATGGAGAACTAATAAACATGATGTTTAGTTGTTTTAAATGAAGTTTTCACAACTAAAAAACTGTTTATAAACAAGTGTCCATTTTAGCTTTCTCTCCTCAAACTAAGCACGTTTCTGACATTGGAGCTAGAATAAGCACTCACAGGCTGACAGCTGTATGTTTCAATATGGAGAACTACTAAACATGATGTTTAGTTGTTTTAAATGAAGTTTTCACAACAAAAAAACTGTTTATAAACAAGTGTCCATTTTAGCTTTCTCTCCTCAAACTAAGCACGTTTCTGACATTGGAGCTATATTAAAGCACTCACAGGCTGACAGCTGTATGTTTCAATATGGAGAACTACTAAACATGATGTTTAGTTGTTTTAAATGAAGTTTTCACAACTAAAAAACTGTTTATAAACAAGTGTCCATTTTAGCTTTCTCTCCTCAAACTAAGCACGTTTCTGACATTGGAGCTATATTAAAGCACTCACAGGCTGATAGCTGTATGTTTCAATATGGAAAGCCTTGAGAACTACTAAACATGATGTTTAGTTGTTTTAAATGAAGTTTTCACAACTAAAAAACTGTTTATAAACAAGTGTCCATTTTAGCTTTCTCTCCTCAAACTAAGCACATTTCTGACATTGGAGCTAGAATAAGCACTCACAGGCTGATAGCTGTATGTTTCAATATGGAAAGCCTTGAGAACTACTAAACATGATGTTTAGTTGTTTTAAATGAAGTTTTCACAACTAAAAAACTGTTTATAAACAAGTGTCCATTTTAGCTTTCTCTCCTCAAACTAAGCACGTTTCTGACATTGGAGCTAGAATAAGCACTCACAGGCTGACAGCTGTATGTTTCAATATGGAGAACTACTAAACATGATGTTTAGTTGTTTTAAATGAAGTTTTCACAACTAAAAAACTGTTTATAAACAAGTGTCCATTTTAGCTTTCTCTCCTCAAACTAAGCACGTTTCTGACATTGGAGCTATATTAAAGCACTCACAGGCTGATAGCTGTATGTTTCAATATGGAAAGCCTTGAGAACTACTAAACATGATGTTTAGTTGTTTTAAATGAAGTTTTGACAACAAAAAAACTGTTTATAAACAAGTGTCCATTTTAGCTTTCTCTCCTCAAACTAAGCACGTTTCTGACATTGGAGCTATATTAAAGCACTCACAGGCTGACAGCTGTATGTTTCAATATGGAGAACTACTAAACATGATGTTTAGTTGTTTTAAATGAAGTTTTCACAACAAAAAAACTGTTTATAAACAAGTGTCCATTTTAGCTTTCTCTCCTCAAACTAAGCACATTTCTGACATTGGAGCTAGAATAAGCACTCACAGGCTGATAGCTGTATGTTTCAATATGGAAAGCCTTGAGAACTACTAAACATGATGTTTAGTTGTTTTAAATGAAGTTTTCACAACAAAAAAACTGTTTATAAACAAGTGTCCATTTTAGCTTTCTCTCCTCAAACTAAGCACATTTCTGACATTGGAGCTAGAATAAGCACTCACAGGCTGATAGCTGTATGTTTCAATATGGAAAGCCTTGAGAACTACTAAACATGATGTTTAGTTGTTTTAAATGAAGTTTTCACAACAAAAAAACTGTTTATAAACAAGTGTCCATTTTAGCTTTCTCTCCTCAAACTAAGCACATTTCTGACATTGGAGCTAGAATAAGCACTCACAGGCTGATAGCTGTATGTTTCAATATGGAAAGCCTTGAGAACTACTAAACATGATGTTTAGTTGTTTTAAATGAAGTTTTCACAACAAAAAAACTGTTTATAAACAAGTGTCCATTTTAGCTTTCTCTCCTCAAACTAAGCACGTTTCTGACATTGGAGCTAGAATAAGCACTCACAGGCTGACAGCTGTATGTTTCAATATGGAGAACTACTAAACATGATGTTTAGTTGTTTTAAATGAAGTTTTCACAACAAAAAAACTGTTTATAAACAAGTGTCCATTTTAGCTTTCTCTCCTCAAACTAAGCACGTTTCTGACATTGGAGCTATATTAAAGCACTCACAGGCTGATAGCTGTATGTTTCAATATGGAAAGCCTTGAGAACTACTAAACATGATGTTTAGTTGTTTTAAATGAAGTTTTCACAACAAAAAAACTGTTTATAAACAAGTGTCCATTTTAGCTTTCTCTCCTCAAACTAAGCACGTTTCTGACATTGGAGCTATATTAAAGCACTCACAGGCTGACAGCTGTATGTTTCAATATGGAGAACTACTAAACATGATGTTTAGTTGTTTTAAATGAAGTTTTCACAACTAAAAAACTGTTTATAAACAAGTGTCCATTTTAGCTTTCTCTCCTCAAACTAAGCACGTTTCTGACATTGGAGCTATATTAAAGCACTCACAGGCTGATAGCTGTATGTTTCAATATGGAAAGCCTTACGAACTACTAAACATGATGTTTAGTTGTTTTAAATGAAGTTTTCACAACAAAAAAACTGTTTATAAACAAGTGTCCATTTTAGCTTTCTCTCCTCAAACTAAGCACGTTTCTGACATTGGAGCTAGAATAAGCACTCACAGGCTGACAGCTGTATGTTTCAATATGGAGAACTACTAAACATGATGTTTAGTTGTTTTAAATGAAGTTTTCACAACAAAAAAACTGTTTATAAACAAGTGTCCATTTTAGCTTTCTCTCCTCAAACTAAGCACGTTTCTGACATTGGAGCTAGAATAAGCACTCACAGGCTGACAGCTGTATGTTTCAATATGGAGAACTACTAAACATGATGTTTAGTTGTTTTAAATGAAGTTTTCACAACAAAAAAACTGTTTATAAACAAGTGTCCATTTTAGCTTTCTCTCCTCAAACTAAGCACGTTTCTGACATTGGAGCTAGAATAAGCACTCACAGGCTGACAGCTGTATGTTTCAATATGGAGAACTACTAAACATGATGTTTAGTTGTTTTAAATGAAGTTTTCACAACAAAAAAACTGTTTATAAACAAGTGTCCATTTTAGCTTTCTCTCCTCAAACTAAGCACATTTCTGACATTGGAGCTAGAATAAGCACTCACAGGCTGATAGCTGTATGTTTCAATATGGAAAGCCTTGAGAACTACTAAACATGATGTGTAGTTGTTTTAAATGAAGTTTTCACAACTAAAAAACTGTTTATAAACAAGTGTCCATTTTAGCTTTCTCTCCTCAAACTAAGCACATTTCTGACATTGGAGCTAGAATAAGCACTCACAGGCTGATAGCTGTATGTTTCAATATGGAAAGCCTTGAGAACTACTAAACATGATGTTTAGTTGTTTTAAATGAAGTTTTCACAACTAAAAAACTGTTTATAAACAAGTGTCCATTTTAGCTTTCTCTCCTCAAACTAAGCACGTTTCTGACATTGGAGCTAGAATAAGCACTCACAGGCTGACAGCTGTATGTTTCAATATGGAGAACTACTAAACATGATGTTTAGTTGTTTTAAATGAAGTTTTCACAACAAAAAAACTGTTTATAAACAAGTGTCCATTTTAGCTTTCTCTCCTCAAACTAAGCACATTTCTGACATTGGAGCTAGAATAAGCACTCACAGGCTGATAGCTGTATGTTTCAATATGGAAAGCCTTGAGAACTACTAAACATGATGTTTAGTTGTTTTAAATGAAGTTTTCACAACTAAAAAACTGTTTATAAACAAGTGTCCATTTTAGCTTTCTCTCCTCAAACTAAGCACGTTTCTGACATTGGAGCTATATTAAAGCACTCACAGGCTGACAGCTGTATGTTTCAATATGGAGAACTACTAAACATGATGTTTAGTTGTTTTAAATGAAGTTTTCACAACTAAAAAACTGTTTATAAACAAGTGTCCATTTTAGCTTTCTCTCCTCAAACTAAGCACATTTCTGACATTGGAGCTAGAATAAGAACTCACAGGCTGATAGCTGTATGTTTCAATATGGAAAGCCTTGAGAACTACTAAACATGATGTGTAGTTGTTTTAAATGAAGTTTTCACAACAAAAAAACTGTTTATAAACAAGTGTCCATTTTAGCTTTCTCTCCTCAAACTAAGCACATTTCTGACATTGGAGCTAGAATAAGCACTCACAGGCTGATAGCTGTATGTTTCAATATGGAAAGCCTGGAGAACTACTAAACATGATGTTTAGTTGTTTTAAATGAAGTTTTCACAACTAAAAAACTGTTTATAAACAAGTGTCCATTTTCGCTTTCTCTCCTCAAACTAAGCACATTTCTGACATTGGAGCTAGAATAAGCACTCACAGGCTGATAGCTGTATGTTTCAATATGGAAAGCCTTGAGAACTACTAAACATGATGTTTAGTTGTTTTAAATGAAGTTTTCACAACTAAAAAACTGTTTATAAACAAGTGTCCATTTTAGCTTTCTCTCCTCAAACTAAGCACGTTTCTGACATTGGAGCTAGAATAAGCACTCACAGGCTGACAGCTGTATGTTTCAATATGGAGAACTACTAAACATGATGTTTAGTTGTTTTAAATGAAGTTTTCACAACAAAAAAACTGTTTATAAACAAGTGTCCATTTTAGCTTTCTCTCCTCAAACTAAGCACGTTTCTGACATTGGAGCTATATTAAAGCACTCACAGGCTGACAGCTGTATGTTTCAATATGGAGAACTACTAAACATGATGTTTAGTTGTTTTAAATGAAGTTTTCACAACTAAAAAACTGTTTATAAACAAGTGTCCATTTTAGCTTTCTCTCCTCAAACTAAGCACGTTTCTGACATTGGAGCTATATTAAAGCACTCACAGGCTGATAGCTGTATGTTTCAATATGGAAAGCCTTGAGAACTACTAAACATGATGTTTAGTTGTTTTAAATGAAGTTTTCACAACTAAAAAACTGTTTATAAACAAGTGTCCATTTTAGCTTTCTCTCCTCAAACTAAGCACATTTCTGACATTGGAGCTAGAATAAGCACTCACAGGCTGATAGCTGTATGTTTCAATATGGAAAGCCTTGAGAACTACTAAACATGATGTTTAGTTGTTTTAAATGAAGTTTTCACAACTAAAAAACTGTTTATAAACAAGTGTCCATTTTAGCTTTCTCTCCTCAAACTAAGCACGTTTCTGACATTGGAGCTAGAATAAGCACTCACAGGCTGACAGCTGTATGTTTCAATATGGAGAACTACTAAACATGATGTTTAGTTGTTTTAAATGAAGTTTTCACAACTAAAAAACTGTTTATAAACAAGTGTCCATTTTAGCTTTCTCTCCTCAAACTAAGCACGTTTCTGACATTGGAGCTATATTAAAGCACTCACAGGCTGATAGCTGTATGTTTCAATATGGAAAGCCTTGAGAACTACTAAACATGATGTTTAGTTGTTTTAAATGAAGTTTTCACAACTAAAAAACTGTTTATAAACAAGTGTCCATTTTAGCTTTCTCTCCTCAAACTAAGCACATTTCTGACATTGGAGCTAGAATAAGCACTCACAGGCTGATAGCTGTATGTTTCAATATGGAAAGCCTTGAGAACTACTAAACATGATGTTTAGTTGTTTTAAATGAAGTTTTCACAACAACAAAACTGTTTATAAACAAGTGTCCATTTTAGCTTTCTCTCCTCAAACTAAGCACATTTCTGACATTGGAGCTAGAATAAGCACTCACAGGCTGATAGCTGTATGTTTCAATATGGAAAGCCTTGAGAACTACTAAACATGATGTTTAGTTGTTTTAAATGAAGTTTTCACAACAAAAAAACTGTTTATAAACAAGTGTCCATTTTAGCTTTCTATCCTCAAACTAAGCACGTTTCTGACATTGGAGCTATATTAAAGCACTCACAGGCTGACAGCTGTATGTTTCAATATGGAGAACTACTAAACATGATGTTTAGTTGTTTTAAATGAAGTTTTCACAACTAAAAAACTGTTTATAAACAAGTGTCCATTTTAGCTTTCTCTCCTCAAACTAAGCACATTTCTGACATTGGAGCTAGAATAAGCACTCACAGGCTGATAGCTGTATGTTTCAATATGGAAAGCCTGGAGAACTACTAAACATGATGTTTAGTTGTTTTAAATGAAGTTTTCACAACTAAAAAACTGTTTATAAACAAGTGTCCATTTTCGCTTTCTCTCCTCAAACTAAGCACATTTCTGACATTGGAGCTAGAATAAGCACTCACAGGCTGATAGCTGTATGTTTCAATATGGAAAGCCTTGAGAACTACTAAACATGATGTTTAGTTGTTTTAAATGAAGTTTTCACAACTAAAAAACTGTTTATAAACAAGTGTCCATTTTAGCTTTCTCTCCTCAAACTAAGCACGTTTCTGACATTGGAGCTAGAATAAGCACTCACAGGCTGACAGCTGTATGTTTCAATATGGAGAACTACTAAACATGATGTTTAGTTGTTTTAAATGAAGTTTTCACAACAAAAAAACTGTTTATAAACAAGTGTCCATTTTAGCTTTCTCTCCTCAAACTAAGCACATTTCTGACATTGGAGCTAGAATAAGCACTCACAGGCTGATAGCTGTATGTTTCAATATGGAAAGCCTTGAGAACTACTAAACATGATGTTTAGTTGTTTTAAATGAAGTTTTCACAACTAAAAAACTGTTTATAAACAAGTGTCCATTTTAGCTTTCTCTCCTCAAACTAAGCACGTTTCTGACATTGGAGCTAGAATAAGCACTCACAGGCTGACAGCTGTATGTTTCAATATGGAGAACTACTAAACATGATGTTTAGTTGTTTTAAATGAAGTTTTCACAACTAAAAAACTGTTTATAAACAAGTGTCCATTTTAGCTTTCTCTCCTCAAACTAAGCACGTTTCTGACATTGGAGCTATATTAAAGCACTCACAGGCTGATAGCTGTATGTTTCAATATGGAAAGCCTTGAGAACTACTAAACATGATGTTTAGTTGTTTTAAATGAAGTTTTCACAACTAAAAAACTGTTTATAAACAAGTGTCCATTTTCGCTTTCTCTCCTCAAACTAAGCACATTTCTGACATTGGAGCTAGAATAAGCACTCACAGGCTGATAGCTGTATGTTTCAATATGGAAAGCCTTGAGAACTACTAAACATGATGTTTAGTTGTTTTAAATGAAGTTTTCACAACTAAAAAACTGTTTATAAACAAGTGTCCATTTTAGCTTTCTCTCCTCAAACTAAGCACGTTTCTGACATTGGAGCTAGAATAAGCACTCACAGGCTGACAGCTGTATGTTTCAATATGGAGAACTACTAAACATGATGTTTAGTTGTTTTAAATGAAGTTTTCACAACAAAAAAACTGTTTATAAACAAGTGTCCATTTTAGCTTTCTCTCCTCAAACTAAGCACGTTTCTGACATTGGAGCTATATTAAAGCACTCACAGGCTGACAGCTGTATGTTTCAATATGGAGAACTACTAAACATGATGTTTAGTTGTTTTAAATGAAGTTTTCACAACTAAAAAACTGTTTATAAACAAGTGTCCATTTTAGCTTTCTCTCCTCAAACTAAGCACGTTTCTGACATTGGAGCTATATTAAAGCACTCACAGGCTGATAGCTGTATGTTTCAATATGGAAAGCCTTGAGAACTACTAAACATGATGTTTAGTTGTTTTAAATGAAGTTTTCACAACTAAAAAACTGTTTATAAACAAGTGTCCATTTTAGCTTTCTCTCCTCAAACTAAGCACATTTCTGACATTGGAGCTAGAATAAGCACTCACAGGCTGATAGCTGTATGTTTCAATATGGAAAGCCTTGAGAACTACTAAACATGATGTTTAGTTGTTTTAAATGAAGTTTTCACAACAACAAAACTGTTTATAAACAAGTGTCCATTTTAGCTTTCTCTCCTCAAACTAAGCACATTTCTGACATTGGAGCTAGAATAAGCACTCACAGGCTGATAGCTGTATGTTTCAATATGGAAAGCCTTGAGAACTACTAAACATGATGTTTAGTTGTTTTAAATGAAGTTTTCACAACTAAAAAACTGTTTATAAACAAGTGTCCATTTTAGCTTTCTCTCCTCAAACTAAGCACGTTTCTGACATTGGAGCTAGAATAAGCACTCACAGGCTGACAGCTGTATGTTTCAATATGGAGAACTACTAAACATGATGTTTAGTTGTTTTAAATGAAGTTTTCACAACAAAAAAACTGTTTATAAACAAGTGTCCATTTTAGCTTTCTCTCCTCAAACTAAGCACGTTTCTGACATTGGAGCTAGAATAAGCACTCACAGGCTGACAGCTGTATGTTTCAATATGGAGAACTACTAAACATGATGTTTAGTTGTTTTAAATGAAGTTTTCACAACTAAAAAACTGTTTATAAACAAGTGTCCATTTTAGCTTTCTCTCCTCAAACTAAGCACGTTTCTGACATTGGAGCTATATTAAAGCACTCACAGGCTGATAGCTGTATGTTTCAATATGGAAAGCCTTGAGAACTACTAAACATGATGTTTAGTTGTTTTAAATGAAGTTTTCACAACTAAAAAACTGTTTATAAACAAGTGTCCATTTTAGCTTTCTCTCCTCAAACTAAGCACATTTCTGACATTGGAGCTAGAATAAGCACTCACAGGCTGATAGCTGTATGTTTCAATATGGAAAGCCTTGAGAACTACTAAACATGATGTTTAGTTGTTTTAAATGAAGTTTTCACAACTAAAAAACTGTTTATAAACAAGTGTCCATTTTAGCTTTCTCTCCTCAAACTAAGCACGTTTCTGACATTGGAGCTAGAATAAGCACTCACAGGCTGACAGCTGTATGTTTCAATATGGAGAACTACTAAACATGATGTTTAGTTGTTTTAAATGAAGTTTTCACAACTAAAAAACTGTTTATAAACAAGTGTCCATTTTAGCTTTCTCTCCTCAAACTAAGCACGTTTCTGACATTGGAGCTATATTAAAGCACTCACAGGCTGATAGCTGTATGTTTCAATATGGAAAGCCTTGAGAACTACTAAACATGATGTTTAGTTGTTTTAAATGAAGTTTTCACAACTAAAAAACTGTTTATAAACAAGTGTCCATTTTAGCTTTCTCTCCTCAAACTAAGCACATTTCTGACATTGGAGCTAGAATAAGCACTCACAGGCTGATAGCTGTATGTTTCAATATGGAAAGCCTTGAGAACTACTAAACATGATGTTTAGTTGTTTTAAATGAAGTTTTCACAACAACAAAACTGTTTATAAACAAGTGTCCATTTTAGCTTTCTCTCCTCAAACTAAGCACATTTCTGACATTGGAGCTAGAATAAGCACTCACAGGCTGATAGCTGTATGTTTCAATATGGAAAGCCTTGAGAACTACTAAACATGATGTTTAGTTGTTTTAAATGAAGTTTTCACAACAAAAAAACTGTTTATAAACAAGTGTCCATTTTAGCTTTCTATCCTCAAACTAAGCACGTTTCTGACATTGGAGCTATATTAAAGCACTCACAGGCTGACAGCTGTATGTTTCAATATGGAGAACTACTAAACATGATGTTTAGTTGTTTTAAATGAAGTTTTCACAACTAAAAAACTGTTTATAAACAAGTGTCCATTTTAGCTTTCTCTCCTCAAACTAAGCACGTTTCTGAAATTGGAGCTATATTAAAGCACTCACAGGCTGATAGCTGTATGTTTCAATATGGAAAGCCTTGAGAACTACTAAACATGATGTTTAGTTGTTTTAAATGAAGTTTTCACAACAAAAAAACTGTTTATAAACAAGTGTCCATTTTAGCTTTCTCTCCTCAAACTAAGCACATTTCTGACATTGGAGCTAGAATAAGCACTCACAGGCTGACAGCTGTATGTTTCAATATGGAGAACTACTAAACATGATGTTTAGTTGTTTTAAATGAAGTTTTCACAACTAAAAAACTGTTTATAAACAAGTGTCCATTTTAGCTTTCTCTCCTCAAACTAAGCACGTTTCTGACATTGGAGCTATATTAAAGCACTCACAGGCTGATAGCTGTATGTTTCAATATGGAAAGCCTTGAGAACTACTAAACATGATGTTTAGTTGTTTTAAATGAAGTTTTCACAACAAAAAAACTGTTTATAAACAAGTGTCCATTTTAGCTTTCTCTCCTCAAACTAAGCACGTTTCTGACATTGGAGCTAGAATAAGCACTCACAGGCTGACAGCTGTATGTTTCAATATGGAGAACTACTAAACATGATGTTTAGTTGTTTTAAATGAAGTTTTCACAACAAAAAAACTGTTTATAAACAAGTGTCCATTTTAGCTTTCTCTCCTCAAACTAAGCACGTTTCTGACATTGGAGCTAGAATAAGCACTCACAGGCTGACAGCTGTATGTTTCAATATGGAGAACTACTAAACATGATGTTTAGTTGTTTTAAATGAAGTTTTCACAACTAAAAAACTGTTTATAAACAAGTGTCCATTTTAGCTTTCTCTCCTCAAACTAAGCACATTTCTGACATTGGAGCTAGAATAAGCACTCACAGGCTGACAGCTGTATGTTTCAATATGGAAAGCCTTGAGAACTACTAAACATGATGTTTAGTTGTTTTAAATGAAGTTTTCACAACAAAAAAACTGTTTATAAACAAGTGTCCATTTTAGCTTTCTATCCTCAAACTAAGCACGTTTCTGACATTGGAGCTATATTAAAGCACTCACAGGCTGACAGCTGTATGTTTCAATATGGAGAACTACTAAACATGATGTTTAGTTGTTTTAAATGAAGTTTTCACAACTAAAAAACTGTTTATAAACAAGTGTCCATTTTAGCTTTCTCTCCTCAAACTAAGCACGTTTCTGAAATTGGAGCTATATTAAAGCACTCACAGGCTGATAGCTGTATGTTTCAATATGGAAAGCCTTGAGAACTACTAAACATGATGTTTAGTTGTTTTAAATGAAGTTTTCACAACAAAAAAACTGTTTATAAACAAGTGTCCATTTTAGCTTTCTCTCCTCAAACTAAGCACATTTCTGACATTGGAGCTAGAATAAGCACTCACAGGCTGACAGCTGTATGTTTCAATATGGAGAACTACTAAACATGATGTTTAGTTGTTTTAAATGAAGTTTTCACAACTAAAAAACTGTTTATAAACAAGTGTCCATTTTAGCTTTCTCTCCTCAAACTAAGCACGTTTCTGACATTGGAGCTATATTAAAGCACTCACAGGCTGATAGCTGTATGTTTCAATATGGAAAGCCTTGAGAACTACTAAACATGATGTTTAGTTGTTTTAAATGAAGTTTTCACAACAAAAAAACTGTTTATAAACAAGTGTCCATTTTAGCTTTCTCTCCTCAAACTAAGCACGTTTCTGACATTGGAGCTAGAATAAGCACTCACAGGCTGACAGCTGTATGTTTCAATATGGAGAACTACTAAACATGATGTTTAGTTGTTTTAAATGAAGTTTTCACAACAAAAAAACTGTTTATAAACAAGTGTCCATTTTAGCTTTCTCTCCTCAAACTAAGCACGTTTCTGACATTGGAGCTAGAATAAGCACTCACAGGCTGACAGCTGTATGTTTCAATATGGAGAACTACTAAACATGATGTTTAGTTGTTTTAAATGAAGTTTTCACAACTAAAAAACTGTTTATAAACAAGTGTCCATTTTAGCTTTCTCTCCTCAAACTAAGCACATTTCTGACATTGGAGCTAGAATAAGCACTCACAGGCTGACAGCTGTATGTTTCAATATGGAAAGCCTTGAGAACTACTAAACATGATGTTTAGTTGTTTTAAATGAAGTTTTCACAACTAAAAAACTGTTTATAAACAAGTGTCCATTTTAGCTTTCTCTCCTCAAACTAAGCACATTTCTGACATTGGAGCTAGAATAAGCACTCACAGGCTGACAGCTGTATGTTTCAATATGGAAAGCCTTGAGAACTACTAAACATGATGTTTAGTTGTTTTAAATGAAGTTTTCACAACTAAAAAACTGTTTATAAACAAGTGTCCATTTTAGCTTTCTCTCCTCAAACTAAGCACGTTTCTGACATTGGAGCTATATTAAAGCACTCACAGGCTGACAGCTGTATGTTTCAATATGGAAAGCCTTGAGAACTACTAAACATGATGTTTAGTTGTTTTAAATGAAGTTTTCACAACTAAAAAACTGTTTATAAACAAGTGTCCATTTTAGCTTTCTCTCCTCAAACTAAGCACATTTCTGACATTGGAGCTAGAATAAGCACTCACAGGCTGACAGCTGTATGTTTCAAGATGGAAAGCCTTGAGAACTACTAAACATGATGTTTAGTTGTTTTAAATGAAGTTTTCACAACTAAAAAACTGTTTATAAACAAGTGTCCATTTTAGCTTTCTCTCCTCAAACTAAGCACGTTTCTGACATTGGAGCTAGAATAAGCACTCACAGGCTGACAGCTGTATGTTTCAATATGGAGAACTACTAAACATGATGTTTAGTTGTTTTAAATGAAGTTTTCACAACAAAAAAACTGTTTATAAACAAGTGTCCATTTTAGCTTTCTCTCCTCAAACTAAGCACATTTCTGACATTGGAGCTAGAATAAGCACTCACAGGCTGATAGCTGTATGTTTCAATATGGAAAGCCTTGAGAACTACTAAACATGATGTTTAGTTGTTTTAAATGAAGTTTTCACAACTAAAAAACTGTTTATAAACAAGTGTCCATTTTAGCTTTCTCTCCTCAAACTAAGCACGTTTCTGACATTGGAGCTAGAATAAGCACTCACAGGCTGACAGCTGTATGTTTCAATATGGAGAACTACTAAACATGATGTTTAGTTGTTTTAAATGAAGTTTTCACAACAAAAAAACTGTTTATAAACAAGTGTCCATTTTAGCTTTCTCTCCTCAAACTAAGCACATTTCTGACATTGGAGCTAGAATAAGCACTCACAGGCTGACAGCTGTATGTTTCAATATGGAGAACTACTAAACATGATGTTTAGTTGTTTTAAATGAAGTTTTCACAACTAAAAAACTGTTTATAAACAAGTGTCCATTTTAGCTTTCTCTCCTCAAACTAAGCACGTTTCTGACATTGGAGCTATATTAAAGCACTCACAGGCTGATAGCTGTATGTTTCAATATGGAAAGCCTTGAGAACTACTAAACATGATGTTTAGTTGTTTTAAATGAAGTTTTCACAACAAAAAAACTGTTTATAAACAAGTGTCCATTTTAGCTTTCTCTCCTCAAACTAAGCACGTTTCTGACATTGGAGCTAGAATAAGCACTCACAGGCTGACAGCTGTATGTTTCAATATGGAGAACTACTAAACATGATGTTTAGTTGTTTTAAATGAAGTTTTCACAACAAAAAAACTGTTTATAAACAAGTGTCCATTTTAGCTTTCTCTCCTCAAACTAAGCACGTTTCTGACATTGGAGCTAGAATAAGCACTCACAGGCTGACAGCTGTATGTTTCAATATGGAGAACTACTAAACATGATGTTTAGTTGTTTTAAATGAAGTTTTCACAACTAAAAAACTGTTTATAAACAAGTGTCCATTTTAGCTTTCTCTCCTCAAACTAAGCACATTTCTGACATTGGAGCTAGAATAAGCACTCACAGGCTGACAGCTGTATGTTTCAATATGGAAAGCCTTGAGAACTACTAAACATGATGTTTAGTTGTTTTAAATGAAGTTTTCACAACTAAAAAACTGTTTATAAACAAGTGTCCATTTTAGCTTTCTCTCCTCAAACTAAGCACGTTTCTGACATTGGAGCTATATTAAAGCACTCACAGGCTGACAGCTGTATGTTTCAATATGGAAAGCCTTGAGAACTACTAAACATGATGTTTAGTTGTTTTAAATGAAGTTTTCACAACTAAAAAACTGTTTATAAACAAGTGTCCATTTTAGCTTTCTCTCCTCAAACTAAGCACATTTCTGACATTGGAGCTAGAATAAGCACTCACAGGCTGACAGCTGTATGTTTCAATATGGAAAGCCTTGAGAACTACTAAACATGATGTTTAGTTGTTTTAAATGAAGTTTTCACAACTAAAAAACTGTTTATAAACAAGTGTCCATTTTAGCTTTCTCTCCTCAAACTAAGCACGTTTCTGACATTGGAGCTAGAATAAGCACTCACAGGCTGACAGCTGTATGTTTCAATATGGAGAACTACTAAACATGATGTTTAGTTGTTTTAAATGAAGTTTTCACAACTAAAAAACTGTTTATAAACAAGTGTCCATTTTAGCTTTCTCTCCTCAAACTAAGCACATTTCTGACATTGGAGCTAGAATAAGCACTCACAGGCTGATAGCTGTATGTTTCAATATGGAAAGCCTTGAGAACTACTAAACATGATGTTTAGTTGTTTTAAATGAAGTTTTCACAACAAAAAAACTGTTTATAAACAAGTGTCCATTTTAGCTTTCTCTCCTCAAACTAAGCACGTTTCTGACATTGGAGCTAGAATAAGCACTCACAGGCTGACAGCTGTATGTTTCAATATGGAGAACTACTAAACATGATGTTTAGTTGTTTTAAATGAAGTTTTCACAACAAAAAAACTGTTTATAAACAAGTGTCCATTTTAGCTTTCTCTCCTCAAACTAAGCACGTTTCTGACATTGGAGCTAGAATAAGCACTCACAGGCTGACAGCTGTATGTTTCAATATGGAGAACTACTAAACATGATGTTTAGTTGTTTTAAATGAAGTTTTCACAACTAAAAAACTGTTTATAAACAAGTGTCCATTTTAGCTTTCTCTCCTCAAACTAAGCACGTTTCTGACATTGGAGCTAGAATAAGCACTCACAGGCTGACAGCTGTATGTTTCAATATGGAAAGCCTTGAGAACTACTAAACATGATGTTTAGTTGTTTTAAATGAAGTTTTCACAACTAAAAAACTGTTTATAAACAAGTGTCCATTTTAGCTTTCTCTCCTCAAACTAAGCACATTTCTGACATTGGAGCTAGAATAAGCACTCACAGGCTGACAGCTGTATGTTTCAATATGGAGAACTACTAAACATGATGTTTAGTTGTTTTAAATGAAGTTTTCACAACTAAAAAACTGTTTATAAACAAGTGTCCATTTTAGCTTTCTCTCCTCAAACTAAGCACGTTTCTGACATTGGAGCTAGAATAAGCACTCACAGGCTGACAGCTGTATGTTTCAAGATGGAAAGCCTTGAGAACTACTAAACATGATGTTTAGTTGTTTTAAATGAAGTTTTCACAACAAAAAAACTGTTTATAAACAAGTGTCCATTTTAGCTTTCTCTCCTCAAACTAAGCACGTTTCTGACATTGGAGCTAGAATAAGCACTCACAGGCTGACAGCTGTATGTTTCAATATGGAGAACTACTAAACATGATGTTTAGTTGTTTTAAATGAAGTTTTCACAACAAAAAAACTGTTTATAAACAAGTGTCCATTTTAGCTTTCTCTCCTCAAACTAAGCACGTTTCTGACATTGGAGCTAGAATAAGCACTCACAGGCTGACAGCTGTATGTTTCAATATGGAGAACTACTAAACATGATGTTTAGTTGTTTTAAATGAAGTTTTCACAACAACAAAACTGTTTATAAACAAGTGTCCATTTTAGCTTTCTCTCCTCAAACTAAGCACATTTCTGACATTGGAGCTAGAATAAGCACTCACAGGCTGACAGCTGTATGTTTCAATATGGAAAGCCTTGAGAACTACTAAACATGATGTTTAGTTGTTTTAAATGAAGTTTTCACAACTAAAAAACTGTTTATAAACAAGTGTCCATTTTAGCTTTCTCTCCTCAAACTAAGCACGTTTCTGACATTGGAGCTAGAATAAGCACTCACAGGCTGACAGCTGTATGTTTCAATATGGAGAACTACTAAACATGATGTTTAGTTGTTTTAAATGAAGTTTTCACAACTAAAAAACTGTTTATAAACAAGTGTCCATTTTAGCTTTCTCTCCTCAAACTAAGCACGTTTCTGACATTGGAGCTATATTAAAGCACTCACAGGCTGATAGCTGTATGTTTCAATATGGAAAGCCTTGAGAACTACTAAACATGATGTTTAGTTGTTTTAAATGAAGTTTTCACAACAAAAAAACTGTTTATAAACAAGTGTCCATTTTAGCTTTCTCTCCTCAAACTAAGCACATTTCTGACATTGGAGCTAGAATAAGCACTCACAGGCTGACAGCTGTATGTTTCAATATGGAGAACTACTAAACATGATGTTTAGTTGTTTTAAATGAAGTTTTCACAACTAAAAAACTGTTTATAAACAAGTGTCCATTTTAGCTTTCTCTCCTCAAACTAAGCACGTTTCTGACATTGGAGCTAGAATAAGCACTCACAGGCTGACAGCTGTATGTTTCAAGATGGAAAGCCTTGAGAACTACTAAACATGATGTTTAGTTGTTTTAAATGAAGTTTTCACAACAAAAAAACTGTTTATAAACAAGTGTCCATTTTAGCTTTCTCTCCTCAAACTAAGCACGTTTCTGACATTGGAGCTAGAATAAGCACTCACAGGCTGACAGCTGTATGTTTCAATATGGAGAACTACTAAACATGATGTTTAGTTGTTTTAAATGAAGTTTTCACAACAAAAAAACTGTTTATAAACAAGTGTCCATTTTAGCTTTCTCTCCTCAAACTAAGCACGTTTCTGACATTGGAGCTAGAATAAGCACTCACAGGCTGACAGCTGTATGTTTCAATATGGAGAACTACTAAACATGATGTTTAGTTGTTTTAAATGAAGTGTTCAAAACAAGAAAACTGTTTATAAAAAGTGTCCATTTTAGGAAAGAAAGCCAAAAATGACACTTATTTAATAAACATTTTTTTGTTATGCAAACCACATTCAAAACAACTACACATCATGTTTAGTAGTTCTCAAGGCTTTCCATGTTGAAATATACAACTGTCAGCCTGTGAGTACTTATTTTAGCTCCAATGTCAGAAAGGAGCTTAGTTTGAGGAAAGAAAGCCAAAAATGACACTTATTTAATAAACATTTTTTTGTTATGCAAACCACATTCAAAACAACTACACATCATGTTTAGTAGTTCTCAAGGCTTTCCATGTTGAAATATACAGCTGTCAGCCTGTGAGTACTTATTTTAGCTCCAATGTCAGAAACGAGCTTAGTTTGAGGAAAGAACGCTAAAATGAACACTTTTTTAATGAACACCTGTTAGACAATAGAAACATGATTCACTTCATGAAATTCAGTGTGTTTACCTATTGTAAGTGTTTCCAGTGAAGAAGTTTCAGTCTGCTGGCCTTCCATCTCCTCTGTCAGTACCGAAATGAAACATGCAGCTGTCAGTCTGTGAGTACTTATTCTAGCTCCAATGTCAGAAAGGAGCTTAGTTTGAGGAAAGAAAGCCAAAAATGACACTTATTTAATAAACATTTTTTTGTTATGCAAACCACATTCAAAACAACTACACATCATGTTTAGTAGTTCTCAAGGCTTTCCATGTTGAAATATACAGCTGTCAGCCTGTGAGTACTTATTTTAGCTCCAATGTCAGAAAGGAGCTTAGTTTGAGGAAAGAAAGCCAAAAATGACACTTATTTAATAAACATTTTTTTGTTATGCAAACCACATTCAAAACAACTACTCATCATGTTTAGTAGTTCTCAAGGCTTTCCATGTTGAAATATACAGCTGTCAGCCTGTGAGTACTTATTTTAGCTCCAATGTCAGAAACGAGCTTAGTTTGAGGAAAGAACGCTAAAATGAACACTTTTTTAATGAACACCTGTTAGACAATAGAAACATGATTCACTTCATGAAATTCAGTGTGTTTACCTATTGTAAGTGTTTCCAGTGAAGAAGTTTCAGTCTGCTGGCCTTCCATCTCCTCTGTCAGTACCGAAATGAAACATGCAGCTGTCAGTCTGTGAGTACTTATTCTAGCTCCAATGTCAGAAAGGAGCTTAGTTTGAGGAAAGAAAGCCAAAAATGACACTTATTTAATAAACATTTTTTTGTTATGCAAACCACATTCAAAACAACTACACATCATGTTTAGTAGTTCTCAAGGCTTTCCATGTTGAAATATACAGCTGTCAGCCTGTGAGTACTTATTTTAGCTCCAATGTCAGAAAGGAGCTTAGTTTGAGGAAAGAAAGCCAAAAATGACACTTATTTAATAAACATTTTTTCGTTATGCAAACCACATTCAAAACAACTACTCATCATGTTTAGTAGTTCTCAAGGCTTTCCATGTTGAAATATACAGCTGTCAGCCTGTGAGTACTTATTTTAGCTCCAATGTCAGAAACGAGCTTAGTTTGAGGAAAGAACGCTAAAATGAACACTTTTTTAATGAACACCTGTTAGACAATAGAAACATGATTCACTTCATGAAATTCAGTGTGTTTACCTATTGTAAGTGTTTCCAGTGAAGAAGTTTCAGTCTGCTGGCCTTCCATCTCCTCTGTCAGTACCGAAATGAAACATGCAGCTGTCAGTCTGTGAGTACTTATTCTAGCTCCAATGTCAGAAAGGAGCTTAGTTTGAGGAAAGAAAGCCAAAAATGACACTTATTTAATAAACATTTTTTTGTTATGCAAACCACATTCAAAACAACTACACATCATGTTTAGTAGTTCTCAAGGCTTTCCATGTTGAAATATACAGCTGTCAGCCTGTGAGTACTTATTTTAGCTCCAATGTCAGAAACGAGCTTAGTTTGAGGAAAGAACGCTAAAATGAACACTTTTTTAATGAACACCTGTTAGACAATAGAAACATGATTCACTTCATGAAATTCAGTGTGTTTACCTATTGTAAGTGTTTCCAGTGAAGAAGTTTCAGTCTGCTGGCCTTCCATCTCCTCTGTCAGTACCGAAATGAAACATGCAGCTGTCAGTCTGTGAGTACTTATTCTAGCTCCAATGTCAGAAAGGAGCTTAGTTTGAGGAAAGAAAGCCAAAAATGACACTTATTTAATAAACATTTTTTTGTTATGCAAACCACATTCAAAACAACTACACATCATGTTTAGTAGTTCTCAAGGCTTTCCATGTTGAAATATACAGCTGTCAGCCTGTGAGTACTTATTTTAGCTCCAATGTCAGAAAGGAGCTTAGTTTGAGGAAAGAAAGCCAAAAATGACACTTATTTAATAAACATTTTTTTGTTATGCAAACCACATTCAAAACAACTACTCATCATGTTTAGTAGTTCTCAAGGCTTTCCATGTTGAAATATACAGCTGTCAGCCTGTGAGTACTTATTTTAGCTCCAATGTCAGAAACGAGCTTAGTTTGAGGAAAGAACGCTAAAATGAACACTTTTTTAATGAACACCTGTTAGACAATAGAAACATGATTCACTTCATGAAATTCAGTGTGTTTACCTATTGTAAGTGTTTCCAGTGAAGAAGTTTCAGTCTGCTGGCCTTCCATCTCCTCTGTCAGTACCGAAATGAAACATGCAGCTGTCAGTCTGTGAGTACTTATTCTAGCTCCAATGTCAGAAAGGAGCTTAGTTTGAGGAAAGAAAGCCAAAAATGACACTTATTTAATAAACATTTTTTTGTTATGCAAACCACATTCAAAACAACTACACATCATGTTTAGTAGTTCTCAAGGCTTTCCATGTTGAAATATACAGCTGTCAGCCTGTGAGTACTTATTTTAGCTCCAATGTCAGAAAGGAGCTTAGTTTGAGGAAAGAAAGCCAAAAATGACACTTATTTAATAAACATTTTTTTGTTATGCAAACCACATTCAAAACAACTACACATCATGTTTAGTAGTTCTCAAGGCTTTCCATGTTGAAATATACAACTGTCAGCCTGTGAGTACTTATTTTAGCTCCAATGTCAGAAACGAGCTTAGTTTGAGGAAAGAAAGCCAAAAATGACACTTATTTAATAAACATTTTTTTGTTATGCAAACCACATTCAAAACAACTACTCATCATGTTTAGTAGTTCTCAAGGCTTTCCATGTTGAAATATACAGCTGTCAGCCTGTGAGTACTTATTTTAGCTCCAATGTCAGAAACGAGCTTAGTTTGAGGAAAGAACGCTAAAATGAACACTTTTTTAATGAACACCTGTTAGACAATAGAAACATGATTCACTTCATGAAATTCAGTGTGTTTACCTATTGTAAGTGTTTCCAGTGAAGAAGTTTCAGTCTGCTGGCCTTCCATCTCCTCTGTCAGTACCGAAATGAAACATGCAGCTGTCAGTCTGTGAGTACTTATTCTAGCTCCAATGTCAGAAAGGAGCTTAGTTTGAGGAAAGAAAGCCAAAAATGACACTTATTTAATAAACATTTTTTTGTTATGCAAACCACATTCAAAACAACTACACATCATGTTTAGTAGTTCTCAAGGCTTTCCATGTTGAAATATACAGCTGTCAGCCTGTGAGTACTTATTTTAGCTCCAATGTCAGAAAGGAGCTTAGTTTGAGGAAAGAAAGCCAAAAATGACACTTATTTAATAAACATTTTTTTGTTATGCAAACCACATTCAAAACAACTACTCATCATGTTTAGTAGTTCTCAAGGCTTTCCATGTTGAAATATACAGCTGTCAGCCTGTGAGTACTTATTTTAGCTCCAATGTCAGAAACGAGCTTAGTTTGAGGAAAGAACGCTAAAATGAACACTTTTTTAATGAACACCTGTTAGACAATAGAAACATGATTCACTTCATGAAATTCAGTGTGTTTACCTATTGTAAGTGTTTCCAGTGAAGAAGTTTCAGTCTGCTGGCCTTCCATCTCCTCTGTCAGTACCGAAATGAAACATGCAGCTGTCAGTCTGTGAGTACTTATTCTAGCTCCAATGTCAGAAAGGAGCTTAGTTTGAGGAAAGAAAGCCAAAAATGACACTTATTTAATAAACATTTTTTTGTTATGCAAACCACATTCAAAACAACTACACATCATGTTTAGTAGTTCTCAAGGCTTTCCATGTTGAAATATACAACTGTCAGCCTGTGAGTACTTATTTTAGCTCCAATGTCAGAAAGGAGCTTAGTTTGAGGAAAGAAAGCCAAAAATGACACTTATTTAATAAACATTTTTTTGTTATGCAAACCACATTCAAAACAACTACACATCATGTTTAGTAGTTCTCAAGGCTTTCCATGTTGAAATATACAGCTGTCAGCCTGTGAGTACTTATTTTAGCTCCAATGTCAGAAACGAGCTTAGTTTGAGGAAAGAACGCTAAAATGAACACTTTTTTAATGAACACCTGTTAGACAATAGAAACATGATTCACTTCATGAAATTCAGTGTGTTTACCTATTGTAAGTGTTTCCAGTGAAGAAGTTTCAGTCTGCTGGCCTTCCATCTCCTCTGTCAGTACCGAAATGAAACATGCAGCTGTCAGTCTGTGAGTACTTATTCTAGCTCCAATGTCAGAAAGGAGCTTAGTTTGAGGAAAGAAAGCCAAAAATGACACTTATTTAATAAACATTTTTTTGTTATGCAAACCACATTCAAAACAACTACACATCATGTTTAGTAGTTCTCAAGGCTTTCCATGTTGAAATATACAACTGTCAGCCTGTGAGTACTTATTTTAGCTCCAATGTCAGAAACGAGCTTAGTTTGAGGAAAGAACGCTAAAATGAACACTTTTTTAATGAACACCTGTTAGACAATAGAAACATGATTCACTTCATGAAATTCAGTGTGTTTACCTATTGTAAGTGTTTCCAGTGAAGAAGTTTCAGTCTGCTGGCCTTCCATCTCCTCTGTCAGTACCGAAATGAAACATGCAGCTGTCAGTCTGTGAGTACTTATTCTAGCTCCAATGTCAGAAAGGAGCTTAGTTTGAGGAAAGAAAGCCAAAAATGACACTTATTTAATAAACATTTTTTTGTTATGCAAACCACATTCAAAACAACTACACATCATGTTTAGTAGTTCTCAAGGCTTTCCATGTTGAAATATACAGCTGTCAGCCTGTGAGTACTTATTTTAGCTCCAATGTCAGAAAGGAGCTTAGTTTGAGGAAAGAAAGCCAAAAATGACACTTATTTAATAAACATTTTTTTGTTATGCAAACCACATTCAAAACAACTACTCATCATGTTTAGTAGTTCTCAAGGCTTTCCATGTTGAAATATACAGCTGTCAGCCTGTGAGTACTTATTTTAGCTCCAATGTCAGAAACGAGCTTAGTTTGAGGAAAGAACGCTAAAATGAACACTTTTTTAATGAACACCTGTTAGACAATAGAAACATGATTCACTTCATGAAATTCAGTGTGTTTACCTATTGTAAGTGTTTCCAGTGAAGAAGTTTCAGTCTGCTGGCCTTCCATCTCCTCTGTCAGTACCGAAATGAAACATGCAGCTGTCAGTCTGTGAGTACTTATTCTAGCTCCAATGTCAGAAAGGAGCTTAGTTTGAGGAAAGAAAGCCAAAAATGACACTTATTTAATAAACATTTTTTTGTTATGCAAACCACATTCAAAACAACTACACATCATGTTTAGTAGTTCTCAAGGCTTTCCATGTTGAAATATACAGCTGTCAGCCTGTGAGTACTTATTTTAGCTCCAATGTCAGAAAGGAGCTTAGTTTGAGGAAAGAAAGCCAAAAATGACACTTATTTAATAAACATTTTTTTGTTATGCAAACCACATTCAAAACAACTACTCATCATGTTTAGTAGTTCTCAAGGCTTTCCATGTTGAAATATACAGCTGTCAGCCTGTGAGTACTTATTTTAGCTCCAATGTCAGAAACGAGCTTAGTTTGAGGAAAGAACGCTAAAATGAACACTTTTTTAATGAACACCTGTTAGACAATAGAAACATGATTCACTTCATGAAATTCAGTGTGTTTACCTATTGTAAGTGTTTCCAGTGAAGAAGTTTCAGTCTGCTGGCCTTCCATCTCCTCTGTCAGTACCGAAATGAAACATGCAGCTGTCAGTCTGTGAGTACTTATTCTAGCTCCAATGTCAGAAAGGAGCTTAGTTTGAGGAAAGAAAGCCAAAAATGACACTTATTTAATAAACATTTTTTTGTTATGCAAACCACATTCAAAACAACTACACATCATGTTTAGTAGTTCTCAAGGCTTTCCATGTTGAAATATACAGCTGTCAGCCTGTGAGTACTTATTTTAGCTCCAATGTCAGAAAGGAGCTTAGTTTGAGGAAAGAAAGCCAAAAATGACACTTATTTAATAAACATTTTTTTGTTATGCAAACCACATTCAAAACAACTACTCATCATGTTTAGTAGTTCTCAAGGCTTTCCATGTTGAAATATACAGCTGTCAGCCTGTGAGTACTTATTTTAGCTCCAATGTCAGAAACGAGCTTAGTTTGAGGAAAGAACGCTAAAATGAACACTTTTTTAATGAACACCTGTTAGACAATAGAAACATGATTCACTTCATGAAATTCAGTGTGTTTACCTATTGTAAGTGTTTCCAGTGAAGAAGTTTCAGTCTGCTGGCCTTCCATCTCCTCTGTCAGTACCGAAATGAAACATGCAGCTGTCAGTCTGTGAGTACTTATTCTAGCTCCAATGTCAGAAAGGAGCTTAGTTTGAGGAAAGAAAGCCAAAAATGACACTTATTTAATAAACATTTTTTTGTTATGCAAACCACATTCAAAACAACTACACATCATGTTTAGTAGTTCTCAAGGCTTTCCATGTTGAAATATACAACTGTCAGCCTGTGAGTACTTATTTTAGCTCCAATGTCAGAAAGGAGCTTAGTTTGAGGAAAGAAAGCCAAAAATGACACTTATTTAATAAACATTTTTTTGTTATGCAAACCACATTCAAAACAACTACACATCATGTTTAGTAGTTCTCAAGGCTTTCCATGTTGAAATATACAGCTGTCAGCCTGTGAGTACTTATTTTAGCTCCAATGTCAGAAACGAGCTTAGTTTGAGGAAAGAACGCTAAAATGAACACTTTTTTAATGAACACCTGTTAGACAATAGAAACATGATTCACTTCATGAAATTCAGTGTGTTTACCTATTGTAAGTGTTTCCAGTGAAGAAGTTTCAGTCTGCTGGCCTTCCATCTCCTCTGTCAGTACCGAAATGAAACATGCAGCTGTCAGTCTGTGAGTACTTATTCTAGCTCCAATGTCAGAAAGGAGCTTAGTTTGAGGAAAGAAAGCCAAAAATGACACTTATTTAATAAACATTTTTTTGTTATGCAAACCACATTCAAAACAACTACACATCATGTTTAGTAGTTCTCAAGGCTTTCCATGTTGAAATATACAACTGTCAGCCTGTGAGTACTTATTTTAGCTCCAATGTCAGAAACGAGCTTAGTTTGAGGAAAGAACGCTAAAATGAACACTTTTTTAATGAACACCTGTTAGACAATAGAAACATGATTCACTTCATGAAATTCAGTGTGTTTACCTATTGTAAGTGTTTCCAGTGAAGAAGTTTCAGTCTGCTGGCCTTCCATCTCCTCTGTCAGTACCGAAATGAAACATGCAGCTGTCAGTCTGTGAGTACTTATTCTAGCTCCAATGTCAGAAAGGAGCTTAGTTTGAGGAAAGAAAGCCAAAAATGACACTTATTTAATAAACATTTTTTTGTTATGCAAACCACATTCAAAACAACTACACATCATGTTTAGTAGTTCTCAAGGCTTTCCATGTTGAAATATACAGCTGTCAGCCTGTGAGTACTTATTTTAGCTCCAATGTCAGAAAGGAGCTTAGTTTGAGGAAAGAAAGCCAAAAATGACACTTATTTAATAAACATTTTTTTGTTATGCAAACCACATTCAAAACAACTACTCATCATGTTTAGTAGTTCTCAAGGCTTTCCATGTTGAAATATACAGCTGTCAGCCTGTGAGTACTTATTTTAGCTCCAATGTCAGAAACGAGCTTAGTTTGAGGAAAGAACGCTAAAATGAACACTTTTTTAATGAACACCTGTTAGACAATAGAAACATGATTCACTTCATGAAATTCAGTGTGTTTACCTATTGTAAGTGTTTCCAGTGAAGAAGTTTCAGTCTGCTGGCCTTCCATCTCCTCTGTCAGTACCGAAATGAAACATGCAGCTGTCAGTCTGTGAGTACTTATTCTAGCTCCAATGTCAGAAAGGAGCTTAGTTTGAGGAAAGAAAGCCAAAAATGACACTTATTTAATAAACATTTTTTTGTTATGCAAACCACATTCAAAACAACTACACATCATGTTTAGTAGTTCTCAAGGCTTTCCATGTTGAAATATACAGCTGTCAGCCTGTGAGTACTTATTTTAGCTCCAATGTCAGAAAGGAGCTTAGTTTGAGGAAAGAAAGCCAAAAATGACACTTATTTAATAAACATTTTTTTGTTATGCAAACCACATTCAAAACAACTACTCATCATGTTTAGTAGTTCTCAAGGCTTTCCATGTTGAAATATACAGCTGTCAGCCTGTGAGTACTTATTTTAGCTCCAATGTCAGAAACGAGCTTAGTTTGAGGAAAGAACGCTAAAATGAACACTTTTTTAATGAACACCTGTTAGACAATAGAAACATGATTCACTTCATGAAATTCAGTGTGTTTACCTATTGTAAGTGTTTCCAGTGAAGAAGTTTCAGTCTGCTGGCCTTCCATCTCCTCTGTCAGTACCGAAATGAAACATGCAGCTGTCAGTCTGTGAGTACTTATTCTAGCTCCAATGTCAGAAAGGAGCTTAGTTTGAGGAAAGAAAGCCAAAAATGACACTTATTTAATAAACATTTTTTTGTTATGCAAACCACATTCAAAACAACTACACATCATGTTTAGTAGTTCTCAAGGCTTTCCATGTTGAAATATACAACTGTCAGCCTGTGAGTACTTATTTTAGCTCCAATGTCAGAAAGGAGCTTAGTTTGAGGAAAGAAAGCCAAAAATGACACTTATTTAATAAACATTTTTTTGTTATGCAAACCACATTCAAAACAACTACACATCATGTTTAGTAGTTCTCAAGGCTTTCCATGTTGAAATATACAGCTGTCAGCCTGTGAGTACTTATTTTAGCTCCAATGTCAGAAAGGAGCTTAGTTTGAGGAAAGAAAGCCAAAAATGACACTTATTTAATAAACATTTTTTTGTTATGCAAACCACATTCAAAACAACTACTCATCATGTTTAGTAGTTCTCAAGGCTTTCCATGTTGAAATATACAGCTGTCAGCCTGTGAGTACTTATTTTAGCTCCAATGTCAGAAACGAGCTTAGTTTGAGGAAAGAACGCTAAAATGAACACTTTTTTAATGAACACCTGTTAGACAATAGAAACATGATTCACTTCATGAAATTCAGTGTGTTTACCTATTGTAAGTGTTTCCAGTGAAGAAGTTTCAGTCTGCTGGCCTTCCATCTCCTCTGTCAGTACCGAAATGAAACATGCAGCTGTCAGTCTGTGAGTACTTATTCTAGCTCCAATGTCAGAAAGGAGCTTAGTTTGAGGAAAGAAAGCCAAAAATGACACTTATTTAATAAACATTTTTTTATTATGCAAACCACATTCAAAACAACTACACATCATGTTTAGTAGTTCTCAAGGCTTTCCATGTTGAAATATACAGCTGTCAGCCTGTGAGTACTTATTTTAGCTCCAATGTCAGAAAGGAGCTTAGTTTGAGGAAAGAAAGCCAAAAATGACACTTATTTAATAAACATTTTTTTGTTATGCAAACCACATTCAAAACAACTACTCATCATGTTTAGTAGTTCTCAAGGCTTTCCATGTTGAAATATACAGCTGTCAGCCTGTGAGTACTTATTTTAGCTCCAATGTCAGAAACGAGCTTAGTTTGAGGAAAGAACGCTAAAATGAACACTTTTTTAATGAACACCTGTTAGACAATAGAAACATGATTCACTTCATGAAATTCAGTGTGTTTACCTATTGTAAGTGTTTCCAGTGAAGAAGTTTCAGTCTGCTGGCCTTCCATCTCCTCTGTCAGTACCGAAATGAAACATGCAGCTGTCAGTCTGTGAGTACTTATTCTAGCTCCAATGTCAGAAAGGAGCTTAGTTTGAGGAAAGAAAGCCAAAAATGACACTTATTTAATAAACATTTTTTTGTTATGCAAACCACATTCAAAACAACTACACATCATGTTTAGTAGTTCTCAAGGCTTTCCATGTTGAAATATACAACTGTCAGCCTGTGAGTACTTATTTTAGCTCCAATGTCAGAAAGGAGCTTAGTTTGAGGAAAGAAAGCCAAAAATGACACTTATTTAATAAACATTTTTTTGTTATGCAAACCACATTCAAAACAACTACACATCATGTTTAGTAGTTCTCAAGGCTTTCCATGTTGAAATATACAGCTGTCAGCCTGTGAGTACTTATTTTAGCTCCAATGTCAGAAACGAGCTTAGTTTGAGGAAAGAACGCTAAAATGAACACTTTTTTAATGAACACCTGTTAGACAATAGAAACATGATTCACTTCATGAAATTCAGTGTGTTTACCTATTGTAAGTGTTTCCAGTGAAGAAGTTTCAGTCTGCTGGCCTTCCATCTCCTCTGTCAGTACCGAAATGAAACATGCAGCTGTCAGTCTGTGAGTACTTATTCTAGCTCCAATGTCAGAAAGGAGCTTAGTTTGAGGAAAGAAAGCCAAAAATGACACTTATTTAATAAACATTTTTTTGTTATGCAAACCACATTCAAAACAACTACACATCATGTTTAGTAGTTCTCAAGGCTTTCCATGTTGAAATATACAGCTGTCAGCCTGTGAGTACTTATTTTAGCTCCAATGTCAGAAACGAGCTTAGTTTGAGGAAAGAACGCTAAAATGAACACTTTTTTAATGAACACCTGTTAGACAATAGAAACATGATTCACTTCATGAAATTCAGTGTGTTTACCTATTGTAAGTGTTTCCAGTGAAGAAGTTTCAGTCTGCTGGCCTTCCATCTCCTCTGTCAGTACCAAAATGAAACATGCAGCTGTCAGTCTGTGAGTACTTATTCTAGCTCCAATGTCAGAAAGGAGCTTAGTTTGAGGAAAGAAAGCCAAAAATGACACTTATTTAATAAACATTTTTTTGTTATGCAAACCACATTCAAAACAACTACACATCATGTTTAGTAGTTCTCAAGGCTTTCCATGTTGAAATATACAGCTGTCAGCCTGTGAGTACTTATTTTAGCTCCAATGTCAGAAAGGAGCTTAGTTTGAGGAAAGAAAGCCAAAAATGACACTTATTTAATAAACATTTTTTTGTTATGCAAACCACATTCAAAACAACTACACATCATGTTTAGTAGTTCTCAAGGCTTTCCATGTTGAAATATACAACTGTCAGCCTGTGAGTACTTATTTTAGCTCCAATGTCAGAAACGAGCTTAGTTTGAGGAAAGAAAGCCAAAAATGACACTTATTTAATAAACATTTTTTTGTTATGCAAACCACATTCAAAACAACTACACATCATGTTTAGTAGTTCTCAAGGCTTTCCATGTTGAAATATACAGCTGTCAGCCTGTGAGTACTTATTTTAGCTCCAATGTCAGAAACGAGCTTAGTTTGAGGAAAGAACGCTAAAATGAACACTTTTTTAATGAACACCTGTTAGACAATAGAAACATGATTCACTTCATGAAATTCAGTGTGTTTACCTATTGTAAGTGTTTCCAGTGAAGAAGTTTCAGTCTGCTGGCCTTCCATCTCCTCTGTCAGTACCGAAATGAAACATGCAGCTGTCAGTCTGTGAGTACTTATTCTAGCTCCAATGTCAGAAAGGAGCTTAGTTTGAGGAAAGAAAGCCAAAAATGACACTTATTTAATAAACATTTTTTTGTTATGCAAACCACATTCAAAACAACTACACATCATGTTTAGTAGTTCTCAAGGCTTTCCATGTTGAAATATACAGCTGTCAGCCTGTGAGTACTTATTTTAGCTCCAATGTCAGAAAGGAGCTTAGTTTGAGGAAAGAAAGCCAAAAATGACACTTATTTAATAAACATTTTTTTGTTATGCAAACCACATTCAAAACAACTACACATCATGTTTAGTAGTTCTCAAGGCTTTCCATGTTGAAATATACAGCTGTCAGCCTGTGAGTACTTATTTTAGCTCCAATGTCAGAAACGAGCTTAGTTTGAGGAAAGAACGCTAAAATGAACACTTTTTTAATGAACACCTGTTAGACAATAGAAACATGATTCACTTCATGAAATTCAGTGTGTTTACCTATTGTAAGTGTTTCCAGTGAAGAAGTTTCAGTCTGCTGGCCTTCCATCTCCTCTGTCAGTACCGAAATGAAACATGCAGCTGTCAGTCTGTGAGTACTTATTCTAGCTCCAATGTCAGAAAGGAGCTTAGTTTGAGGAAAGAAAGCCAAAAATGACACTTATTTAATAAACATTTTTTTGTTATGCAAACCACATTCAAAACAACTACACATCATGTTTAGTAGTTCTCAAGGCTTTCCATGTTGAAATATACAGCTGTCAGCCTGTGAGTACTTATTTTAGCTCCAATGTCAGAAACGAGCTTAGTTTGAGGAAAGAACGCTAAAATGAACACTTTTTTAATGAACACCTGTTAGACAATAGAAACATGATTCACTTCATGAAATTCAGTGTGTTTACCTATTGTAAGTGTTTCCAGTGAAGAAGTTTCAGTCTGCTGGCCTTCCATCTCCTCTGTCAGTACCGAAATGAAACATGCAGCTGTCAGTCTGTGAGTACTTATTCTAGCTCCAATGTCAGAAAGGAGCTTAGTTTGAGGAAAGAAAGCCAAAAATGACACTTATTTAATAAACATTTTTTTGTTATGCAAACCACATTCAAAACAACTACACATCATGTTTAGTAGTTCTCAAGGCTTTCCATGTTGAAATATACAACTGTCAGCCTGTGAGTACTTATTTTAGCTCCAATGTCAGAAAGGAGCTTAGTTTGAGGAAAGAAAGCCAAAAATGACACTTATTTAATAAACATTTTTTTGTTATGCAAACCACATTCAAAACAACTACACATCATGTTTAGTAGTTCTCAAGGCTTTCCATGTTGAAATATACAGCTGTCAGCCTGTGAGTACTTATTTTAGCTCCAATGTCAGAAACGAGCTTAGTTTGAGGAAAGAACGCTAAAATGAACACTTTTTTAATGAACATCTGTTAGACAAAAGAAACATGATTCACTTCATGAAATTCAGTGTGTTTACCTATTGTAAGTGTTTCCAGTGAAGAAGTTTCAGTCTGCTGGCCTTCCATCTCCTCTGTCAGTACCGAAATGAAACATGCAGCTGTCAGTCTGTGAGTACTTATTCTAGCTCCAATGTCAGAAAGGAGCTTAGTTTGAGGAAAGAAAGCCAAAAATGACACTTATTTAATAAACATTTTTTTGTTATGCAAACCACATTCAAAACAACTACACATCATGTTTAGTAGTTCTCAAGGCTTTCCATGTTGAAATATACAGCTGTCAGCCTGTGAGTACTTATTTTAGCTCCAATGTCAGAAACGAGCTTAGTTTGAGGAAAGAACGCTAAAATGAACACTTTTTTAATGAACACCTGTTAGACAATAGAAACATGATTCACTTCATGAAATTCAGTGTGTTTACCTATTGTAAGTGTTTCCAGTGAAGAAGTTTCAGTCTGCTGGCCTTCCATCTCCTCTGTCAGTACCGAAATGAAACATGCAGCTGTCAGTCTGTGAGTACTTATTCTAGCTCCAATGTCAGAAAGGAGCTTAGTTTGAGGAAAGAAAGCCAAAAATGACACTTATTTAATAAACATTTTTTTATTATGCAAACCACATTCAAAACAACTACACATCATGTTTAGTAGTTCTCAAGGCTTTCCATGTTGAAATATACAGCTGTCAGCCTGTGAGTACTTATTTTAGCTCCAATGTCAGAAAGGAGCTTAGTTTGAGGAAAGAAAGCCAAAAATGACACTTATTTAATAAACATTTTTTTGTTATGCAAACCACATTCAAAACAACTACTCATCATGTTTAGTAGTTCTCAAGGCTTTCCATGTTGAAATATACAGCTGTCAGCCTGTGAGTACTTATTTTAGCTCCAATGTCAGAAACGAGCTTAGTTTGAGGAAAGAACGCTAAAATGAACACTTTTTTAATGAACACCTGTTAGACAATAGAAACATGATTCACTTCATGAAATTCAGTGTGTTTACCTATTGTAAGTGTTTCCAGTGAAGAAGTTTCAGTCTGCTGGCCTTCCATCTCCTCTGTCAGTACCGAAATGAAACATGCAGCTGTCAGTCTGTGAGTACTTATTCTAGCTCCAATGTCAGAAAGGAGCTTAGTTTGAGGAAAGAAAGCCAAAAATGACACTTATTTAATAAACATTTTTTTGTTATGCAAACCACATTCAAAACAACTACACATCATGTTTAGTAGTTCTCAAGGCTTTCCATGTTGAAATATACAACTGTCAGCCTGTGAGTACTTATTTTAGCTCCAATGTCAGAAAGGAGCTTAGTTTGAGGAAAGAAAGCCAAAAATGACACTTATTTAATAAACATTTTTTTGTTATGCAAACCACATTCAAAACAACTACACATCATGTTTAGTAGTTCTCAAGGCTTTCCATGTTGAAATATACAGCTGTCAGCCTGTGAGTACTTATTTTAGCTCCAATGTCAGAAACGAGCTTAGTTTGAGGAAAGAACGCTAAAATGAACACTTTTTTAATGAACACCTGTTAGACAATAGAAACATGATTCACTTCATGAAATTCAGTGTGTTTACCTATTGTAAGTGTTTCCAGTGAAGAAGTTTCAGTCTGCTGGCCTTCCATCTCCTCTGTCAGTACCGAAATGAAACATGCAGCTGTCAGTCTGTGAGTACTTATTCTAGCTCCAATGTCAGAAAGGAGCTTAGTTTGAGGAAAGAAAGCCAAAAATGACACTTATTTAATAAACATTTTTTTGTTATGCAAACCACATTCAAAACAACTACACATCATGTTTAGTAGTTCTCAAGGCTTTCCATGTTGAAATATACAGCTGTCAGCCTGTGAGTACTTATTTTAGCTCCAATGTCAGAAACGAGCTTAGTTTGAGGAAAGAACGCTAAAATGAACACTTTTTTAATGAACACCTGTTAGACAATAGAAACATGATTCACTTCATGAAATTCAGTGTGTTTACCTATTGTAAGTGTTTCCAGTGAAGAAGTTTCAGTCTGCTGGCCTTCCATCTCCTCTGTCAGTACCAAAATGAAACATGCAGCTGTCAGTCTGTGAGTACTTATTCTAGCTCCAATGTCAGAAAGGAGCTTAGTTTGAGGAAAGAAAGCCAAAAATGACACTTATTTAATAAACATTTTTTTGTTATGCAAACCACATTCAAAACAACTACACATCATGTTTAGTAGTTCTCAAGGCTTTCCATGTTGAAATATACAGCTGTCAGCCTGTGAGTACTTATTTTAGCTCCAATGTCAGAAAGGAGCTTAGTTTGAGGAAAGAAAGCCAAAAATGACACTTATTTAATAAACATTTTTTTGTTATGCAAACCACATTCAAAACAACTACACATCATGTTTAGTAGTTCTCAAGGCTTTCCATGTTGAAATATACAACTGTCAGCCTGTGAGTACTTATTTTAGCTCCAATGTCAGAAACGAGCTTAGTTTGAGGAAAGAAAGCCAAAAATGACACTTATTTAATAAACATTTTTTTGTTATGCAAACCACATTCAAAACAACTACACATCATGTTTAGTAGTTCTCAAGGCTTTCCATGTTGAAATATACAGCTGTCAGCCTGTGAGTACTTATTTTAGCTCCAATGTCAGAAACGAGCTTAGTTTGAGGAAAGAACGCTAAAATGAACACTTTTTTAATGAACACCTGTTAGACAATAGAAACATGATTCACTTCATGAAATTCAGTGTGTTTACCTATTGTAAGTGTTTCCAGTGAAGAAGTTTCAGTCTGCTGGCCTTCCATCTCCTCTGTCAGTACCGAAATGAAACATGCAGCTGTCAGTCTGTGAGTACTTATTCTAGCTCCAATGTCAGAAAGGAGCTTAGTTTGAGGAAAGAAAGCCAAAAATGACACTTATTTAATAAACATTTTTTTGTTATGCAAACCACATTCAAAACAACTACACATCATGTTTAGTAGTTCTCAAGGCTTTCCATGTTGAAATATACAGCTGTCAGCCTGTGAGTACTTATTTTAGCTCCAATGTCAGAAAGGAGCTTAGTTTGAGGAAAGAAAGCCAAAAATGACACTTATTTAATAAACATTTTTTTGTTATGCAAACCACATTCAAAACAACTACACATCATGTTTAGTAGTTCTCAAGGCTTTCCATGTTGAAATATACAGCTGTCAGCCTGTGAGTACTTATTTTAGCTCCAATGTCAGAAACGAGCTTAGTTTGAGGAAAGAACGCTAAAATGAACACTTTTTTAATGAACACCTGTTAGACAATAGAAACATGATTCACTTCATGAAATTCAGTGTGTTTACCTATTGTAAGTGTTTCCAGTGAAGAAGTTTCAGTCTGCTGGCCTTCCATCTCCTCTGTCAGTACCGAAATGAAACATGCAGCTGTCAGTCTGTGAGTACTTATTCTAGCTCCAATGTCAGAAAGGAGCTTAGTTTGAGGAAAGAAAGCCAAAAATGACACTTATTTAATAAACATTTTTTTGTTATGCAAACCACATTCAAAACAACTACACATCATGTTTAGTAGTTCTCAAGGCTTTCCATGTTGAAATATACAGCTGTCAGCCTGTGAGTACTTATTTTAGCTCCAATGTCAGAAACGAGCTTAGTTTGAGGAAAGAACGCTAAAATGAACACTTTTTTAATGAACACCTGTTAGACAATAGAAACATGATTCACTTCATGAAATTCAGTGTGTTTACCTATTGTAAGTGTTTCCAGTGAAGAAGTTTCAGTCTGCTGGCCTTCCATCTCCTCTGTCAGTACCGAAATGAAACATGCAGCTGTCAGTCTGTGAGTACTTATTCTAGCTCCAATGTCAGAAAGGAGCTTAGTTTGAGGAAAGAAAGCCAAAAATGACACTTATTTAATAAACATTTTTTTGTTATGCAAACCACATTCAAAACAACTACACATCATGTTTAGTAGTTCTCAAGGCTTTCCATGTTGAAATATACAACTGTCAGCCTGTGAGTACTTATTTTAGCTCCAATGTCAGAAAGGAGCTTAGTTTGAGGAAAGAAAGCCAAAAATGACACTTATTTAATAAACATTTTTTTGTTATGCAAACCACATTCAAAACAACTACACATCATGTTTAGTAGTTCTCAAGGCTTTCCATGTTGAAATATACAGCTGTCAGCCTGTGAGTACTTATTTTAGCTCCAATGTCAGAAACGAGCTTAGTTTGAGGAAAGAACGCTAAAATGAACACTTTTTTAATGAACATCTGTTAGACAAAAGAAACATGATTCACTTCATGAAATTCAGTGTGTTTACCTATTGTAAGTGTTTCCAGTGAAGAAGTTTCAGTCTGCTGGCCTTCCATCTCCTCTGTCAGTACCGAAATGAAACATGCAGCTGTCAGTCTGTGAGTACTTATTCTAGCTCCAATGTCAGAAAGGAGCTTAGTTTGAGGAAAGAAAGCCAAAAATGACACTTATTTAATAAACATTTTTTTGTTATGCAAACCACATTCAAAACAACTACACATCATGTTTAGTAGTTCTCAAGGCTTTCCATGTTGAAATATACAGCTGTCAGCCTGTGAGTACTTATTTTAGCTCCAATGTCAGAAACGAGCTTAGTTTGAGGAAAGAACGCTAAAATGAACACTTTTTTAATGAACACCTGTTAGACAATAGAAACATGATTCACTTCATGAAATTCAGTGTGTTTACCTATTGTAAGTGTTTCCAGTGAAGAAGTTTCAGTCTGCTGGCCTTCCATCTCCTCTGTCAGTACCGAAATGAAACATGCAGCTGTCAGTCTGTGAGTACTTATTCTAGCTCCAATGTCAGAAAGGAGCTTAGTTTGAGGAAAGAAAGCCAAAAATGACACTTATTTAATAAACATTTTTTTGTTATGCAAACCACATTCAAAACAACTACACATCATGTTTAGTAGTTCTCAAGGCTTTCCATGCTGAAATATACAACTGTAAGCCTGTGAGTACTTATTTTAGCTCCAATGTCAGAAAGGAGCTTAGTTTGAGGAAAGAAAGCCAAAAATGACACTTATTTAATAAACATTTTTTTGTTATGCAAACCACATTCAAAACAACTACACATCATGTTTAGTAGTTCTCAAGGCTTTCCATGTTGAAATATACAACTGTCAGCCTGTGAGTACTTATTTTAGCTCCAATGTCAGAAAGGAGCTTAGTTTGAGGAAAGAAAGCCAAAAATGACACTTATTTAATAAACATTTTTTTGTTATGCAAACCACATTCAAAACAACTACACATCATGTTTAGTAGTTCTCAAGGCTTTCCATGTTGAAATATACAGCTGTCAGCCTGTGAGTACTTATTTTAGCTCCAATGTCAGAAACGAGCTTAGTTTGAGGAAAGAAAGCCAAAAATGACACTTATTTAATAAACATTTTTTTGTTATGCAAACCACATTCAAAACAACTACTCATCATGTTTAGTAGTTCTCAAGGCTTTCCATGTTGAAATATACAGCTGTCAGCCTGTGAGTACTTATTTTAGCTCCAATGTCAGAAACGAGCTTAGTTTGAGGAAAGAACGCTAAAATGAACACTTTTTTAATGAACACCTGTTAGACAATAGAAACATGATTCACTTCATGAAATTCAGTGTGTTTACCTATTGTAAGTGTTTCCAGTGAAGAAGTTTCAGTCTGCTGGCCTTCCATCTCCTCTGTCAGTACCGAAATGAAACATGCAGCTGTCAGTCTGTGAGTACTTATTCTAGCTCCAATGTCAGAAAGGAGCTTAGTTTGAGGAAAGAAAGCCAAAAATGACACTTATTTAATAAACATTTTTTTGTTATGCAAACCACATTCAAAACAACTACACATCATGTTTAGTAGTTCTCAAGGTTTTCCATGTTGAAATATACAACTGTCAGCCTGTGAGTACTTATTTTAGCTCCAATGTCAGAAAGGAGCTTAGTTTGAGGAAAGAAAGCCAAAAATGACACTTATTTAATAAACATTTTTTTGTTATGCAAACCACATTCAAAACAACTACACATCATGTTTAGTAGTTCTCAAGGCTTTCCATGTTGAAATATACAGCTGTCAGCCTGTGAGTACTTATTTTAGCTCCAATGTCAGAAACGAGCTTAGTTTGAGGAAAGAACGCTAAAATGAACACTTTTTTAATGAACACCTGTTAGACAATAGAAACATGATTCACTTCATGAAATTCAGTGTGTTTACCTATTGTAAGTGTTTCCAGTGAAGAAGTTTCAGTCTGCTGGCCTTCCATCTCCTCTGTCAGTACTGAAATGAAACATGCAGCTGTCAGTCTGTGAGTACTTATTCTAGCTCCAATGTCAGAAAGGAGCTTAGTTTGAGGAAAGAAAGCCAAAAATGACACTTATTTAATAAACATTTTTTTGTTATGCAAACCACATTCAAAACAACTACACATCATGTTTAGTAGTTCTCAAGGCTTTCCATGTTGAAATATACAACTGTCAGCCTGTGAGTACTTATTTTAGCTCCAATGTCAGAAACGAGCTTAGTTTGAGGAAAGAACGCTAAAATGAACACTTTTTTAATGAACACCTGTTAGACAATAGAAACATGATTCACTTCATGAAATTCAGTGTGTTTACCTATTGTAAGTGTTTCCAGTGAAGAAGTTTCAGTCTGCTGGCCTTCCATCTCCTCTGTCAGTACCGAAATGAAACATGCAGCTGTCAGTCTGTGAGTACTTATTCTAGCTCCAATGTCAGAAAGGAGCTTAGTTTGAGGAAAGAAAGCCAAAAATGACACTTATTTAATAAACATTTTTTTGTTATGCAAACCACATTCAAAACAACTACACATCATGTTTAGTAGTTCTCAAGGCTTTCCATGTTGAAATATACAGCTGTCAGCCTGTGAGTACTTATTTTAGCTCCAATGTCAGAAACGAGCTTAGTTTGAGGAAAGAACGCTAAAATGAACACTTTTTTAATGAACACCTGTTAGACAATAGAAACATGATTCACTTCATGAAATTCAGTGTGTTTACCTATTGTAAGTGTTTCCAGTGAAGAAGTTTCAGTCTGCTGGCCTTCCATCTCCTCTGTCAGTACCGAAATGAAACATGCAGCTGTCAGTCTGTGAGTACTTATTCTAGCTCCAATGTCAGAAAGGAGCTTAGTTTGAGGAAAGAAAGCCAAAAATGACACTTATTTAATAAACATTTTTTTGTTATGCAAACCACATTCAAAACAACTACACATCATGTTTAGTAGTTCTCAAGGCTTTCCATGTTGAAATATACAGCTGTCAGCCTGTGAGTACTTATTTTAGCTCCAATGTCAGAAAGGAGCTTAGTTTGAGGAAAGAAAGCCAAAAATGACACTTATTTAATAAACATTTTTTTGTTATGCAAACCACATTCAAAACAACTACACATCATGTTTAGTAGTTCTCAAGGCTTTCCATGTTGAAATATACAGCTGTCAGCCTGTGAGTACTTATTTTAGCTCCAATGTCAGAAACGAGCTTAGTTTGAGGAAAGAACGCTAAAATGAACACTTTTTTAATGAACACCTGTTAGACAATAGAAACATGATTCACTTCATGAAATTCAGTGTGTTTACCTATTGTAAGTGTTTCAAGTGAAGAAGTTTCAGTCTGCTGGCCTTCCATCTCCTCTGTCAGTACCGAAATGAAACATGCAGCTGTCAGTCTGTGAGTACTTATTCTAGCTCCAATGTCAGAAAGGAGCTTAGTTTGAGGAAAGAAAGCCAAAAATGACACTTATTTAATAAACATTTTTTTGTTATGCAAACCACATTCAAAACAACTACACATCATGTTTAGTAGTTCTCAAGGCTTTCCATGTTGAAATATACAGCTGTCAGCCTGTGAGTACTTATTTTAGCTCCAATGTCAGAAACGAGCTTAGTTTGAGGAAAGAACGCTAAAATGAACACTTTTTTAATGAACACCTGTTAGACAATAGAAACATGATTCACTTCATGAAATTCAGTGTGTTTACCTATTGTAAGTGTTTCCAGTGAAGAAGTTTCAGTCTGCTGGCCTTCCATCTCCTCTGTCAGTACCGAAATGAAACATGCAGCTGTCAGTCTGTGAGTACTTATTCTAGCTCCAATGTCAGAAAGGAGCTTAGTTTGAGGAAAGAAAGCCAAAAATGACACTTATTTAATAAACATTTTTTTGTTATGCAAACCACATTCAAAACAACTACACATCATGTTTAGTAGTTCTCAAGGCTTTCCATGTTGAAATATACAACTGTCAGCCTGTGAGTACTTATTTTAGCTCCAATGTCAGAAAGGAGCTTAGTTTGAGGAAAGAAAGCCAAAAATGACACTTATTTAATAAACATTTTTTTGTTATGCAAACCACATTCAAAACAACTACACATCATGTTTAGTAGTTCTCAAGGCTTTCCATGTTGAAATATACAGCTGTCAGCCTGTGAGTACTTATTTTAGCTCCAATGTCAGAAACGAGCTTAGTTTGAGGAAAGAACGCTAAAATGAACACTTTTTTAATGAACACCTGTTAGACAAAAGAAACATGATTCACTTCATGAAATTCAGTGTGTTTACCTATTGTAAGTGTTTCCAGTGAAGAAGTTTCAGTCTGCTGGCCTTCCATCTCCTCTGTCAGTACCGAAATGAAACATGCAGCTGTCAGTCTGTGAGTACTTATTCTAGCTCCAATGTCAGAAAGGAGCTTAGTTTGAGGAAAGAAAGCCAAAAATGACACTTATTTAATAAACATTTTTTTGTTATGCAAACCACATTCAAAACAACTACACATCATGTTTAGTAGTTCTCAAGGCTTTCCATGTTGAAATATACAGCTGTCAGCCTGTGAGTACTTATTTTAGCTCCAATGTCAGAAACGAGCTTAGTTTGAGGAAAGAACGCTAAAATGAACACTTTTTTAATGAACACCTGTTAGACAATAGAAACATGATTCACTTCATGAAATTCAGTGTGTTTACCTATTGTAAGTGTTTCCAGTGAAGAAGTTTCAGTCTGCTGGCCTTCCATCTCCTCTGTCAGTACCGAAATGAAACATGCAGCTGTCAGTCTGTGAGTACTTATTCTAGCTCCAATGTCAGAAAGGAGCTTAGTTTGAGGAAAGAAAGCCAAAAATGACACTTATTTAATAAACATTTTTTTGTTATGCAAACCACATTCAAAACAACTACACATCATGTTTAGTAGTTCTCAAGGCTTTCCATGCTGAAATATACAACTGTCAGCCTGTGAGTACTTATTTTAGCTCCAATGTCAGAAAGGAGCTTAGTTTGAGGAAAGAAAGCCAAAAATGACACTTATTTAATAAACATTTTTTTGTTATGCAAACCACATTCAAAACAACTACACATCATGTTTAGTAGTTCTCAAGGCTTTCCATGTTGAAATATACAACTGTCAGCCTGTGAGTACTTATTTTAGCTCCAATGTCAGAAAGGAGCTTAGTTTGAGGAAAGAAAGCCAAAAATGACACTTATTTAATAAACATTTTTTTGTTATGCAAACCACATTCAAAACAACTACACATCATGTTTAGTAGTTCTCAAGGCTTTCCATGTTGAAATATACAGCTGTCAGCCTGTGAGTACTTATTTTAGCTCCAATGTCAGAAACGAGCTTAGTTTGAGGAAAGAACGCTAAAATGAACACTTTTTTAATGAACACCTGTTAGACAATAGAAACATGATTCACTTCATGAAATTCAGTGTGTTTACCTATTGTAAGTGTTTCCAGTGAAGAAGTTTCAGTCTGCTGGCCTTCCATCTCCTCTGTCAGTACCGAAATGAAACATGCAGCTGTCAGTCTGTGAGTACTTATTCTAGCTCCAATGTCAGAAAGGAGCTTAGTTTGAGGAAAGAAAGCCAAAAATGACACTTATTTAATAAACATTTTTTTGTTATGCAAACCACATTCAAAACAACTACACATCATGTTTAGTAGTTCTCAAGGCTTTCCATGTTGAAATATACAGCTGTCAGCCTGTGAGTACTTATTTTAGCTCCAATGTCAGAAAGGAGCTTAGTTTGAGGAAAGAAAGCCAAAAATGACACTTATTTAATAAACATTTTTTTGTTATGCAAACCACATTCAAAACAACTACACATCATGTTTAGTAGTTCTCAAGGCTTTCCATGTTGAAATATACAGCTGTCAGCCTGTGAGTACTTATTTTAGCTCCAATGTCAGAAAGGAGCTTAGTTTGAGGAAAGAAAGCCAAAAATGACACTTATTTAATAAACATTTTTTTGTTATGCAAACCACATTCAAAACAACTACACATCATGTTTAGTAGTTCTCAAGGCTTTCCATGTTGAAATATACAGCTGTCAGCCTGTGAGTACTTATTTTAGCTCCAATGTCAGAAACGAGCTTAGTTTGAGGAAAGAACGCTAAAATGAACACTTTTTTAATGAACACCTGTTAGACAATAGAAACATGATTCACTTCATGAAATTCAGTGTGTTTACCTATTGTAAGTGTTTCCAGTGAAGAAGTTTCAGTCTGCTGGCCTTCCATCTCCTCTGTCAGTACCGAAATGAAACATGCAGCTGTCAGTCTGTGAGTACTTATTCTAGCTCCAATGTCAGAAAGGAGCTTAGTTTGAGGAAAGAAAGCCAAAAATGACACTTATTTAATAAACATTTTTTTGTTATGCAAACCACATTCAAAACAACTACACATCATGTTTAGTAGTTCTCAAGGCTTTCCATGTTGAAATATACAACTGTCAGCCTGTGAGTACTTATTTTAGCTCCAATGTCAGAAAGGAGCTTAGTTTGAGGAAAGAAAGCCAAAAATGACACTTATTTAATAAACATTTTTTTGTTATGCAAACCACATTCAAAACAACTACACATCATGTTTAGTAGTTCTCAAGGCTTTCCATGTTGAAATATACAGCTGTCAGCCTGTGAGTACTTATTTTAGCTCCAATGTCAGAAAGGAGCTTAGTTTGAGGAAAGAAAGCCAAAAATGACACTTATTTAATAAACATTTTTTTGTTATGCAAACCACATTCAAAACAACTACATATCATGTTTAGTAGTTCTCAAGGCTTTCCATGTTGAAATATACAGCTGTCAGCCTGTGAGTACTTATTTTAGCTCCAATGTCAGAAACGAGCTTAGTTTGAGGAAAGAACGCTAAAATGAACACTTTTTTAATGAACACCTGTTAGACAATAGAAACATGATTCACTTCATGAAATTCAGTGTGTTTACCTATTGTAAGTGTTTCCAGTGAAGAAGTTTCAGTCTGCTGGCCTTCCATCTCCTCTGTCAGTACCGAAATGAAACATGCAGCTGTCAGTCTGTGAGTACTTATTCTAGCTCCAATGTCAGAAAGGAGCTTAGTTTGAGGAAAGAAAGCCAAAAATGACACTTATTTAATAAACATTTTTTTGTTATGCAAACCACATTCAAAACAACTACACATCATGTTTAGTAGTTCTCAAGGCTTTCCATGTTGAAATATACAGCTGTCAGCCTGTGAGTACTTATTTTAGCTCCAATGTCAGAAAGGAGCTTAGTTTGAGGAAAGAAAGCCAAAAATGACACTTATTTAATAAACATTTTTTTGTTATGCAAACCACATTCAAAACAACTACACATCATGTTTAGTAGTTCTCAAGGCTTTCCATGTTGAAATATACAGCTGTCAGCCTGTGAGTACTTATTTTAGCTCCAATGTCAGAAACGAGCTTAGTTTGAGGAAAGAACGCTAAAATGAACAATTTTTTAATGAACACCTGTTAGACAATAGAAACATGATTCACTTCATGAAATTCAGTGTGTTTACCTATTGTAAGTGTTTCCAGTGAAGAAGTTTCAGTCTGCTGGCCTTCCATCTCCTCTGTCAGTACCGAAATGAAACATGCAGCTGTCAGTCTGTGAGTACTTATTCTAGCTCCAATGTCAGAAAGGAGCTTAGTTTGAGGAAAGAAAGCCAAAAATGACACTTATTTAATAAACATTTTTTTGTTATGCAAACCACATTCAAAACAACTACACATCATGTTTAGTAGTTCTCAAGGCTTTCCATGTTGAAATATACAGCTGTCAGCCTGTGAGTACTTATTTTAGCTCCAATGTCAGAAACGTGCTTAGTTTGAGGAAAGAAAGCCAAAAATGACACTTATTTAATAAACATTTTTTTGTTATGCAAATCACATTCAAAACAACTACACATCATGTTTAGTAGTTCTCAAGGCTTTCCATGTTGAAATATACAGCTGTCAGCCTGTGAGTACTTATTTTAGCTCCAATGTCAGAAACGAGCTTAGTTTGAGGAAAGAACGCTAAAATGAACACTTTTTTAATGAACACCTGTTAGACAATAGAAACATGATTCACTTCATGAAATTCAGTGTGTTTACCTATTGTAAGTGTTTCCAGTGAAGAAGTTTCAGTCTGCTGGCCTTCCATCTCCTCTGTCAGTACCGAAATGAAACATGCAGCTGTCAGTCTGTGAGTACTTATTCTAGCTCCAATGTCAGAAAGGAGCTTAGTTTGAGGAAAGAAAGCCAAAAATGACACTTATTTAATAAACATTTTTTTGTTATGCAAACCACATTCAAAACAACTACACATCATGTTTAGTAGTTCTCAAGGCTTTCCATGTTGAAATATACAGCTGTCAGCCTGTGAGTACTTATTTTAGCTCCAATGTCAGAAAGGAGCTTAGTTTGAGGAAAGAAAGCCAAAAATGACACTTATTTAATAAACATTTTTTTGTTATGCAAACCACATTCAAAACAACTACACATCATGTTTAGTAGTTCTCAAGGCTTTCCATGTTGAAATATACAGCTGTCAGCCTGTGAGTACTTATTTTAGCTCCAATGTCAGAAACGAGCTTAGTTTGAGGAAAGAACGCTAAAATGAACACTTTTTTAATGAACACCTGTTAGACAATAGAAACATGATTCACTTCATGAAATTCAGTGTGTTTACCTATTGTAAGTGTTTCCAGTGAAGAAGTTTCAGTCTGCTGGCCTTCCATCTCCTCTGTCAGTACCGAAATGAAACATGCAGCTGTCAGTCTGTGAGTACTTATTCTAGCTCCAATGTCAGAAAGGAGCTTAGTTTGAGGAAAGAAAGCCAAAAATGACACTTATTTAATAAACATTTTTTTGTTATGCAAACCACATTCAAAACAACTACACATCATGTTTAGTAGTTCTCAAGGCTTTCCATGTTGAAATATACAGCTGTCAGCCTGTGAGTACTTATTTTAGCTCCAATGTCAGAAACGAGCTTAGTTTGAGGAAAGAACGCTAAAATGAACACTTTTTTAATGAACACCTGTTAGACAATAGAAACATGATTCACTTCATGAAATTCAGTGTGTTTACCTATTGTAAGTGTTTCCAGTGAAGAAGTTTCAGTCTGCTGGCCTTCCATCTCCTCTGTCAGTACCGAAATGAAACATGCAGCTGTCAGTCTGTGAGTACTTATTCTAGTTCCAATGTCAGAAAGGAGCTTAGTTTGAGGAAAGAAAGCCAAAAATGACACTTATTTAATAAACATTTTTTTGTTATGCAAACCACATTCAAAACAACTACACATCATGTTTAGTAGTTCTCAAGGCTTTCCATGTTGAAATATACAGCTGT